>NC_000084.6:62612500-62887500 GCF_000001635.26 Mus musculus | reverse complement strand
GAGGGAGGGCAAAGCCTATGAGTTTGGGGTATGACTCTCTCCAGGATATTGGCAATAAGGGGATCAGTCAGAAGTCTGAACTTAGGCACGCCATGTTTTCATGAGCTATGTGCAGGCACCTTAGCCCTTTGAAGTTTTGCAGAGGACGTAAGGGCGCACCCATCCATCAGCAAAAGTCAAGGATGAAGTCCTGAGGCAAAGGGGCAAGTAATAGCCAGTCAGAGACTGTGCCAAGTATTCAAACAAACAGATCTCAAAAGAGAAAAGCCAAATGATCCATAGATGTATAAGCACTGTCCAATGACAGCTACAGCTGAGAGTTCACCATTCATAGCCAATCAACAAGACAAAACAGAAAAGTGAATACATAGTAGAACAATCATGTTGTTATGGCTCGAATAGAAAATTTCCTGCAGGCTCTTTCTTGGGATTCTTGGTCTTTGTAGCACTGTTTTGAAAGCTGTGGAGCTCTTGAGTTCAGGTTTGGATGGTAGAAATAGGTCTTTAGGGGCGGGTCTTCAAAGGTATACCTGACTATGGGGCACAGCCTGTAGTCTCTACTTTCTGTATGTTTCACATGAACAGCTGCCAGAGCAAGCTTCAGTTACCACGGACACCCATTCATCTATGCCTTCCCTACCACGAGTCAAAACAGACTTTTCTTTCCTTTAGCTATTTGGTCAGATATTTGAATTATTGATATGCTGTTTGTAGGTGTTCAAATTAACGCATCCATTCAGAAAATCAGTATGAAAGGTCTTCAAAAACACTCAAGGTAGAAGTACCATAGGATCTGGCTATCCATTCCTAAACATATAGCTAAAGGAATTTCGATTATGATACACAAGAGGTATTTGTGTACCTGTGCTTATCACAGCACTATCCACAACAGTCTAGGTACCCACAATACATGAGTAGATGAGGGAACCCAACGGTATATTTGTTGGCCATAAGGAATAATGAATTCTGCATCATTTGCAGGAAAGTGGACAGAAGAGGAAACCACTGTGTTAAGCAAAAACAAGCCAGATGCAGGAAGAAAAGTGCCACACATTTTCTTCCACATAGAAACAAAACCAAAGACCCAAACAAAACCTGAAGATAGAAGAGGGACTATCAGAGAAGGAGAAAGGGTTGGGGCTGGGGATTGATAGAGAGGGTGGATTTAAGCAAAGTACAATAGTTGCCTATATGAAAATGTCAAGGTAAACTGTATTAACCTGTTTGACCTGTATAATCAATAATAAATTGATAGTTATAATTTTAAAAGTGAAGGCAGCATTTCTCCAGCTTCCTGATGGATCCGAATGGCAAAACACACTGTAGGACTTCCTAGCTCAACTAAGATGTTTCCAGTCTCAATCTTTAGCTTACATTCTTTACCACCTCTTGTGTTAGCCTGGGGACAAAGGGGACCCACACGGGTGTGAGAGACTGGATTTGGCCAAGGTCATTAGGCAAGGGTGCTCTACCTACATACAGAGCTTTGCCTGGCAAGCACAAGAACGGAAAATGATGTTTGGAATGTGGTATCACCAAGTCTGAGCATGGAGGGGCTGGGGCTGGTGTAGGCCTGCTGGGTCTTGATGGCACCCTGCACAGGGGCTGGTGGAGAGCTTGGCTGACTTTGTTGTGCAGATGGGCTTGCCCGGCTGCAGTAACTTTTCTGCCTTCTGCCCATTTAACACTTTCTTTGTGGAGGATGTGTGTACACAGCTTGAAAGAGTGGGTCTCCATGGCAACTAGCAAGATGGGGAAGAGCTTGGCTGCCCATTACTAGGGCAGGGATGGGGTGAGGTGACGATGGGAGGAATCAGATGGTATTCACAGGAGCAAAAACAACTGCTTGGCTTGCTCTTCTCCTGCTCCTGCACACCTGTGAGATTGGCATGGAACTTTTGGAAGGATAAACTACTACTCTTTATGTAGTAGTAGATAGTAACTGAGATAGTGAGAGGAAGGACAACAAGAAGAGCTCTACTCCATGTAAGCCTGAAACTTGCTGGTTAACAGAGCAATGTAAGATTGAGATAGGGCTCCAGGGCAGAATGCCCATCTGCAAAAAGCAGGTCCATGCTTAGCCAGCTGGGGAAGTGTGGGCACATTAGTTTCTCCAGCCTGTTTTCTTATCTGGAAACAGACACTCACCCAACTATTCTCTCTACTTCCCTCTCTCCCTTCCTTCCTTTCTTTTTTTTTTTTAATTTTATTTTTTACAGTCCAGTCACTGTCCCCTCCAGGTCTGCCCTCCCATAGATCCTCATCCCATCCCTCCTCCCCTCCCTTCTTCCAAGAGGATGGCCCTCCCCCGCCTGCCAGTCCTTCCTACTCCCTGGGGCCTCAAGTCTCTCAAGGGTAGATGAGTCTTCTCCCATTGAGGCCAGACCAGGCCGTCCTCTGCTGTATATATATCGGGGGTCTGGGACCAACTAGTGTATGTTGCCTGGTTGGTGACTCAGTGTCTGAGAGATCTCAGGGGTCCAGGTTAGTTGAAATTGCTGGTCTTTCTACGGGGTCACCCTCCTCCTCAGCTTCTTCTAGTCTTTCCCTGATTCAACCACAGGGTTCCCTGACTTCAGTCCAAGGATTGGGTTTAAGTATCTATGTCTGTCTTAGCCAGCTGCTTGTTGGGCCTATGTATGGGAGGGCAGCCATACTGTTTCTTTCTTTCTTTCTTTCTTTCTTTCTTTCTTTTTTTTTCAAAATTTTCATCCGGTATATTCTTCATTTACATTTCAAATGCTATCCTGAAAGCCCCCTATACCTTCCTCCCCACTCTGCTCCCCTACCTACCCACTCCCACTTCTTGGTCCTGGCGTTCCCCTGTACTGGGACATATAAAGTTTGCAAGACCAAGGGGTCTCTCTTCCCAATGATGGCCGACTAGGCCATCTTCTGCTATATATGCAGCTAGAGACACAAGCTCTGGGGGTACTGGTTAATTCATGTTGTTGTTCCACCTATAGGATTGCAGACCCCTTTAGCTCCTTGGGTACTTTCTCTAGCTCCTCCATTGGGGGCCCTGTGTTCCATCCAATAGATGACTCTGAGCATCCACTTCTGTGTTTGCCAGGCACTGGCATAGCCTCACAAGAGACCTCTATATCAGGTCCTTTCAGCAAAATCTTGCTGGAATATGCAATAGCGTCTTCATTTGGTGGTTGATTATGGGATGGATCCCCAGGTGTAGCAGTCTCTGGATGGTTCATCCTTTCCTCTCAGCTCCAAACTTTGTCTCCGTAACTCCTTCCATGGGTATTTTGTTCCCTATTCTAAGGAGGGACAAAGTATCCACACTTTGGTCTTCCTTATTCTTGAAACTTGAGTTTCATGTGTTTTGCAAATTGTATCTTGGGTATTCTAAGTTTCTGGGCTAATATCCACTGATCAGTGAGTGCATATCATGTGAGTTCTTTTGTGATTGGGTTTCCTCACTCAGGATGATACCCTCCAGATCCATCCATTTGCCTAGGAATTTTATAAATTCATTGTTTTTACTAGCTGAGTAGTACTCCATTGTGTAAATATACCACATTTTCTGTATCCATTCCTCTGTTGAGGGACATCTGGGTTCTTTCCAGCTTCTGGCTATTATAAATAAGGCTGCTATGAACATAGTGGAGCATGTGTTCTATCAACTGGCAGTTATCATGAAGAAGAATGCGAATTGATCCATTCTTATCTCCTTTTACTAAAGTCAAGTCTAAGTGGATCTACTCCACATAAAACCAGAGACACTGAAACTTATAGAGGAGAAAGTGGGGAAAAGCCTCAAAGATATGGGCATAGGGGGAAAATTCCTGAATAGAACAGCCATGACTTGTGCTGTAAGATCTAGAATTGACAAATGGGACCTCATAAAATTGCAAAGCTTCTGTAAGGCAAAAGACACTGTCAATAAGACAAGAAGGCCACCAACAGATTGGGAAAGGATCTTTACCAATTCTGAATCAGACAGGGGACTAATATCCAATATATATAAAGAACTCAAGAAGATGGACTCCAGAAAATCAAATAACCCCATTAAAAAATGGGGCACAGAGCTAAACAAAGAATTCTCAACTGAGGAATATCGAATGGCTGAGAAGCACCTGAAAAAATGCTCAACATCCTTAATCATCAGGGAAATGCAAATCAAAACAACCCTGAGATTCCACCTCACACCAGTCAGAATGGCTAAGATCCAAAATTCAGGTGACAGCAGATGCTGGCGAGGATGTGGAGAAAGAGGAACACTCCTCTATTGTTGGTGGGATTGCAAGCTTGTACAACCACTCTGGAAATCAGTCTGGTGGTTCCTCAGAAAATTGGACATAGTACTACTGGAGGACCTAGCAATACCTCTCCTGGGCATATACCCAGAAGATGTGCCATACTGTTTCTTAATAAGCACTGATTGATTAGATGTTATGCTCTGGATAGTCTATGTTCCTATGGAGGAGAGGGGTTGGGATGCTGCTCACATTTGCAGACTCATGAGGAATAAAGATGAGAGAACCAAGTAAAGCTTGCTCTGGGCAATGATACGCCCATGTAGACAAGAAGGTAGAAAAAGGATGGATGTGGTCTGTGAGCCTGGGATGTGACAAAGGAGTAGATGCACAGCAGCTGTTCTCATGATTGCTAGTGACCTGATTTGGTTTGGTTTTTGTCAATTGACAGAAGCTAGAGTGAGGTCAAAAGAAGGACTCTGGGTTGAGAAAAATGTCTCCATCATGTTAGCCTATGACCAAATCTGTCCAGCATTTCTAGATTAATGATTGATGGACGATGGCCCAGCCCACTGTGGGTGGTGCTTCTTCTGATGGCCTTGGGTTGTACTAAACTGTGTAAGCCATGAAGAACAGGAGAGCAAGCCAGTAAGCAGCACTCCTCCATGGCATCTGCATCAGCATCAGCATCTGCATCAGCATCAGCTCCTGCCTCTAGGCCAATGAACTGTGACCTAGGTTATGAAAACAAACTCTTCCCTGTTTTTCGGTCATAGTGTCTCATCACAGTCATAGACACCTTAACCAAGAAATCACTTTCTCTTTCATTGGAAGGGCTCCAAATACCTCTAATATGGAGTTCCGAAAATGATCCAACTTTGATCACTGAATCTTGGCTGCCAATTTGAGTAGGCTGGGGAACACTTAGGAGACTAGTAAAGCACACCTCACCTCGCATGTCCTTGAGTGCGGCTCCAGAGAGGATTAGCTAAAAGCAGAAGGCCTGCTGTGAGCTTGGGTATCTCTGTCCCATAGGCTGTGGACCCAGCTGGATCAAAAGGGAAAGAAAGAGGAAGCCTATTAGCATAGATACCCCCTGCCTGTGTCCCTGTCTCTCTCCTTCCAAGTCATGATGAGGTGACCAGCTCTGCCCAATATATGCCCTTGTACCATGGCATTCTGCCTCACTGTAGACCCAGAAACACGAAGCTAAATGACCACGGAGTGTCACAATCCAGGAGGCAAAAATAATTTTCCCATCTTATAAGTTGCTTTGTCAGGTATATGATGAAAACCCCAGCACACCCATTCCAGGCAAAATGACAATGCAGAACCATCCAGGAGGAGGTGTATTTTCCTGACCCCCAAGAGGCAGTTGCCGGGACCTCCCTTGGGCGACAACCAGCTTTGTTAACCATCAGGATGCTGGCCTTTCAACCCATCTGAGTGCAGAGACGATGACAGGAGGCTCAGCTTGCCAGGAATCCTGTAAGGGTAATCCCACCAGGCATGTCACTCCCATCAGCCATGTCACGGGCAGGGGATTTTAAGCTCAGAGCTGGGATGAGTAAACTGGGAACAGTTGGGAGAACCCGTGATCAACAGGGAGGGCTTTACTCCCAGGAATCCTGCTGTCTGCTGTGCATGGGTTAGAACAGCCACCTACCTTTGGAACCTCTGTCAGCTACTGGCTTTGTTCAGGAACAGGGGACCAAGGCCAGAGACCCAGAGCAGCTTCTGTTCTGCCCACTCTTGGTTCTGCACACTGCATCACAACCGCTGCATGTGAGTTTCATACACTCCTCACATCAGATACTGAAAGGTTCTTGATTCTCTGTGTGGTCTGAGGAGGAGAGATGCTCTAAGGTGAGGGAAGACCCAAAGGCATGAGGGTAATTTCTGCTCCCCCCCACCAGATTTGCAGTCTTAATCACAGCATGACAGGTGTCAAATGGGTTATACAATTGGGTCTGTGCTCCAAATGTGACTGTAGTACATGACTGTATTTATAATAAATGCCTATGTATGTGTGTATGTATATGTGTATTGTGTATGTATATATGAATGTATTATGTATATATTCTGTGTATATGCATGTATGTTTGTTTGTTTGCATGTATCCATCTAGCTATATAATCTACCTATCATCGGTGAGTCACCTATTAAAAACAAATTATTGGCTCGTGATTATGGTGTCTGTGAAGACCCCTGGTCTTCCGTCTGTGATCTGGACATGCAAGAGAGCCAGGAGTGAAGCCAAAGTTCTGAAGGTTGGAGAGCCAGTGATACAGGTTCCACTCTAACACCAGATCCCTGAGAACCAGGCTATAGGCAGGAGAACAGTGATGACTCAGTCTAAGCAGTTAAAATAAACTCAACTCCCTTTCTATTTTGCTCTATTAGGTCCTCAGTGGACTTGATGGTACCCACTCACATTATGGAAGGCCATCTAATCTTATTCAGGCCACCAATTCAAGGGCATCTGGGCATGCCCTCAAAGGCAGCAATAATGCTTAGCTATTTGGGCATTCCTTCAGGCAAAGCTAACACAGGCATCATCATCAGTGTTCAGTTACCACTCACAGTTATCCTGTGAGGTTAGTAAAGCAAGATCCTTCACTTAGTGTGGAAGAAATGAATACTTATGAACAATTGGCCCAGTGCAAACAACTAGAATATAAGGAGCTAGGGGGTTGAAGCTAGAGTCATCTAGTTTTGAAATTTTATCTCATCAAGCTTTGTAACATAGTTACTTTTAGAAATGAGTTGGCGAGACATCGGGTCACCAAGCTCTTGAAAGCTGTATGCTCCTTCATAGTTGAGAGGGAGAGGTGAGCAGGAGACAGTACTATCAGAGATTCTGCCCTTTCCTGGTCAAGGTGACTCCAAATATATTGGGCTACTGCAAATATGAGAGTCACCATGAGTCTCTTAGACCATGGTAGGACTTTATCGTGGAGGGGGAAAGGCTGATAATCACAGCTCAGGTTGTCTCTATTACCCAAGATGACAACTATTTTCCTTTTCACCTTAGAGAGCCCCTGGATATAAGAAGAGTATCTCAAAGGGCCAGAAGGTTTTGTTGTTGTTTTTGTTGTTTTGTTTTGTTTTGTTTTGTTTTTATTGGCCAAGACAGGAGTTGAAGGCCCATATCCCAGCCAAACAAAAGGCAACTTAACCACTGCCAATGACTGTGATTCCCAGGTTGGGTGACATTGAGTGACACTGGGTGCAGTTAGATGACCCTGGGTACAGGGGTGAACTGTACTTGATTGGCTTGTGCACTGGGACATCATCCTGAGTCTCCTGTGGTACAGGCCTTGGAATAGTAACATGACTCTTCTCAACCTCTGACAACATCTGTCTCTCAAGAGCATGGATTTTTTGAAAGCATATTGATCTATTCCTTTTGCCATCACTCCATAGAGAGGCAACTTGGAACGCATGGCTACTCCCTCCTAGTCTCTTGAACCTTCTGTTCTATTGGCTCCCAGGAGGCAAGACATAGACAAATGTCTCTTTGTCTCCCGTTGATTTCTGTATGGCAGAGAGCATGAGAAAATGTAAGGGCTGTGTGACACCAAGTTCTCCTCACACAACTCCCCAGAAGAATAGCTACTGCTTGCTATTGAGTTATTTTGCTCATGTGTGCCACAGAATGAGGATCAACGGGTAGCTCTAAGGAGCAACCATGGCTATAACAAAACAGACCTCAGCCCCTGGTAATAGCCAAGAGCCAAAATTTTGTCATCGGCTACACAAGCTTAAAGACAACCACAGTCCACACGTGAGAACGTGCTGTGACCCCCCTCTGACAGCCTTAGGAGACTGAACAGTGTGTCTGGTTAAGTCCTGCCCAGATCGCTGTACTGCAGGAATGTAAAACGATCCAAGGGATTTGCTTCAAGCCACTAAGGTTGCAGGAATTTGATATTCAATACAGAGGACGAGAGAAATATCAGCCTCATGAACAGATGAGACCTTCAGGCTCGCTTGAGGGTATAGTGAGTGCTTTCCTGTGGAAGGTGAGTGTGGACAGTCCTACTGGTTACCCATGCTTTCTGATGAGATTCACATCTCACTCCTATCTTTCTGGGGATGATGTTATCCTATACAAAGGTATATTTTCTTTGAAAGCTTTGAGTCCCTGAGCACCAAAGTTGTGTATGTATGTGTGTGTATGTGTAAAAATGTTACAGAAAATTTTATTTTTGTAATTCCATGAAACATGAGACATGGAGATAAGGGGGGCAGAGGGGGGAGGCCCTACGGGTCATAGCTGAACCATTTGTAACCTATGGCTATCAAGTGAAAGTGTCTATAGAAACAGTGATTTAAGATGAGTGTATGGCAATTTAATACAAACTGCTAATGATGATGAATCCTTGTGAATAATTATCAAAACTCTCTTGTCAGCATTTTAATTTTTGCTTATTTTTACATTTCTGATCAGCCGTTGCATTTATGCCTCAGATATTATAGTTTCGTTTTGCTTCTTTAATTAGTGTTATTCCTGTAGATAGCCATCCCATATCTCATTACACTTGGATGAAGTGTGACTAAAGAACATGGATTCTGTGTTATAAAACTTGGAGTCAAGTATGGGATCGACTTCTTAACCATCACAGTCTATTTAAGCCAGTAAATTAACAGCTCTTAGCTCTCTTTTCCTGGGCAGGAAATAAGAGACTCGCTTAACAGCCATTTAAAGGATCATGAATCTCAAATCGGTTGTTGACATTATGTGCCTCAGGTTTGGTGAACAGCTTTATAGAATTTGATCTTCACTGGCTTTTGTCTTAGAAGCATGCAGACATAATGCAACAGGGCTAGAATAATTTTAGTCCAACCATCTTAGCAGCTCCCGAGTCCCTAAGCATCCTAGCAGAGTTCTGAGTGGACACAGAACTCTCTCATAGGGGTGCTGGTGGCTGGCTGCCTTTTGGGATGGCCCTGTTTCATCTCATAGCCACTGTACTGCCCAAGGAAGTAGTATACTTTCCCAGCAGGCTGTCACATTGTCTCCTGCTGCAGGCTGTCTCTTGTTGCCTCTGCACCCTCTAACCATGGCATATGCCCTATATAGAGAACACTTAGATGCCAGATGCCATTATGCCCACCCTCATCATTCCTGAGCATCCTTTTTTGGGATCTGCTCAGACATCAGTCCCAGAGAATTGAGATATAACAATAAGAAACTCATGGTGTACCACCTGTACCAGGTGTCCCCTCACAAACCTAGTGAGTACTGTGGCATCCATACTTCTAGATACCTTCCCTGGCATACTGATTTCTTCTTCCTCTTAAACACTTATCTATCTCCTCAGGCTTTAGTCCTACCTCCTGGAGTGGTCTGAATGACAATGCTCACCATAGGTTAGCATATTAGAACACTTGGGCCCCAGTTAATGTTGCTCTCTGAGAAGGTTTAAAAGGTAAGGCCTTTGGTGAAGGGAGTATACCAGATTAAAAGCCCTGTGCCACTTCTAGCTGGCTGCCACTGTTTGGTGCTTGTATTTGAAGATAATGAACGCAGTATCTTGTTCTTGTAACCATGCCTCCCATCATGCTGAACTCTCACCTCTCTGGAAGCATAAGTCAATATAAACTATTTTTTTTTTAAGAAATTGATTTGGTCATGGTATTTTATCATAGCAACTTAAAAAGTAGTTTGAATGTAGAAGAATGCGAATTGATCCATTTCTATCTCCTTGTACTAAGGTCAAATCTAAGTGGATTAAGGAACTCCACATAAAACCAGAGACACTGAAACTTATAGAGGAGAAAGTAGGGAAAAGCCTCGAAGACATGGGTACAGGGGGAAAATTCCTGAATAGAACAGCAATGGCTTGTGCTGTAAGATCGAGAATTGACAAATGGGACCTCATAAAATTGCAAAGCTTCTGCAAAGCAAAAGACACCGTCAATAAGACAAAAAGGCCACCAACAGATTGGGAAAGGATCTTTACCTATCCCAAATCGGATAGGGGACTAATATCCAATATATATAAAGAACTCAAGAAGGTGGACTCCAGAAAATCAAATAACCCCATTAAAAAATGGGGCTCAGAGCTGAACAAAGAATTCTCACCTGAGGAATACCGAATGGCAGAGAAGCACCTGAAAAAATGTTCAACATCCTTAATCATCAGGGAAATGCAAATCAAAACAACACTGAGATTCCACTTCACTCCAGTCAGAATGGCTAAGATCAAAAACTCAGATGACAGCAGATGCTGGCGAGGATGTGGAGAAAGGGGAACACTCCTCCATTGTTGGTGGGATTGCAAGCTTGTACAACCACTCTGGAAATCAGTCTAGCGGTTCCTCAGAAAATTGGACATAGTACTACCGGAGGATCCCGCAATACCTCTCCTGGGCATATATCCAGAAGATGTCCCAACCGGTAAGAAGGACACATGCTCCACTATATTCATAGCAGCCTTATTTATAACAGCCAGAAGCTGGAAAGAACCCAGATGCTCCTCAACAGAGGAATGGATACAGAAAATGTGGTACATTTACACAACGGAATACTACTCAGCTATTAAAAAAATGAATTTATGAAATTCCTAGCCAAATGGATGGACCTGGAGGGCATCATCCTGAGTGAGGTAACCCAATCACAAAGGAACTCACACAATATGTACTCACTGATAAGTGGATATTAGCCCAGAAACTTAGGATATCCAAGATATAAGATACAACTTGCTAAACGCATGAAATTCAAGAAGAAGGAAGACCAAAGTGTGGACACTTTACCCCTTCCTAGAAATGGGAACAAAACACCCATGGAAGGAGTTACAGAGACAAAATTTGGAGCTGTGACAAAAAGATGGACCATCTAGTGATTGCCATATGCAGGGATCCATCCCATAATCAGCTTCCAAACACTGACACCATTGCACACACTAGCAAAATTTTGCTGAAAGGACCCAGATATAGCTGTCTCTTGTGAGACTATGCCAGGGCCTAGCAAATACAGAAGTGGATGCTCACAGTCAGCTATTGGATGGATCACAGGGCTCCCAGTGCAGGAGCTAGAGATATTACCCAAGGAGCTAAAGGGAGCTGCAACCCTATAGGTGGAACAACAATATGAACTAACCAGTACCCCGGAGCTCTTGTCTCTAGCTGCATATGCATCAAAAGATGGCCTAGTCGTCCATCACTGCAAAGAGAGGCCCATTGGACTTGCCAACTTTAGATGCCCCAGTACAGGCCAGGGCCAAAAAGGGGGAGTGGGTGGGTAGGGGATTGGGGGTGGGTGGGTATGAGGGACCTTTGTGATAGCATTGAAAATGTAAATGAGGAAAATACCTAATAAAAAAAAAAAGAAAGAAATTGATTTGGTCATGGTATTTTATCATAGCAACTAAAAAAAAGTAATCAGTGCCATGTTTCTGATACTTTTCCTATTGCTGTGTTTCAGCTGCCTCTGAGATTGAAACATTGTATCTTGAAGAGAAGTTCTTTAAACAAGGAGCTAAACAAAGCAAAGCCAGGAAGTTCTTGAAACTGACCAGATTCAGCAGGCCCTTCCCTCCCAGAGTTATAAAAGCTGAGTCCCTGTTTAGTCTTGCTGAGCTTCTGAGAAGACTTTCAGACAAGCAAAGCTGCAAAGGAGACCCCGAGACCAGACAAGCCACCTGGAAGAATTGGAAAGTAACCCAGCCAGCTGCCTGGAGGAGGTTTAGACCAGCGTTGCTTGGAAAGGACCCTCTCAAACCTGTTGAGTTGCCTGCAAGGCTGTGCCCTGTGCTCCAGGTTTCCAGCTTTTTTGAGTTGTCACCCATGCTGGGGTGAGCACTGATGATGTAGCTGTCTTGGAGTCATTTCTGCTCCCTTGATCATATCCCCGTAAGTAACCCCATACAACTCACTGGATCACCAAGGTGTACCTTGGTCTGTAGTGAGGTCCCTAACTGGGGAGAGTAGATTGTGTGTGTGTGTGTTGCATCTTCCCAGGAAAATTTTTGTCACTCAACGTCTATCTTCTTCAAATCCAGAACAATTAACATCCTGTCTATCATCAGCTTCTAAGGAACACCCTGCCCCCTTGTCACCCAGGCCAAGAGACAATTAGAAAGGTCTTTTTGTGCTTAACTAGGTCACCTATTTATTACACAAACATTTGTCACGGGCATGCAGTACAAGCTCAGACACTTCTTAGAAGCTTCACGAGTGTTTAATCCTCGCTAAGTTAGAAGATCAGCACTATTATTATTTGACACTGCTGTTATTGCCATTTTTTTTTTTCTGATGAGAAAACCAAGGCACAAATAAATTAAGTCAGTCACATAACAAGTGAATGGATCTTAAATTCAAAGCCAGTCTGTTGAGTCTCAAGATTTTAACTGCTCCATTACACAAGATTGTAATTGTTCCATTGTAGTTCCCCCCTTTTTTAGGGGCTAAAGCAGATAGTAAGAATTCGGGTACTATTTTCAGAAGGGTAAAAGACCTTGTGGTGGTTTTCAAACCATTGGCATATATATTTAAACACTTGGTCCTCATTTGGTAGAACTGTTTGGGAAGGATTAGAAGTAGCCTTGTTGGAGGAGGTGTATGGGAGGGGGCAGGTTTGAGGCTTTAAAAGCTCACACCATTCCTGTTGATCTCTCTGTGCCTCATGCTTATATTTCAAGATATGAGTTCTCAGTTACTGCTCTGACACTGTTCCTGCCTGCTTGTTGCCACGCTCCCCACCATGATGGAATCCAACCATTTGAAACGGTAGGTCCTAAACTATTCCTTCTACAAGTTGCTTGGTGATGGTGTCTTATCATAGCAATAGAAAGGTAGTTTGGACAGACCTGGTTGGGACCAGTCACACCTCCTTAGTGAGCATATGACCTCATCTTTGGATACCATCATATATAGCCATGTCCCTATCTTTGCCTCCTTATAAATCATGTGACCTGAGGATAAATACCTCCTTGGTAGACAGAGAAAGTCTGCCCTTTGAGTGTAATGTCAGTTTAGAGTCTACTTATACTTTGGAAATTTGAAATGACAGAGTATTTAAATTGATTTCAATTTTCCTCCAACTTTCTTTATTGCCTAAGACATGTCTTTCTCAGCTTATTAATGTGGGAGCTGATTTAGAATGATATAGGTTAGAAGAAAGAGCTTAAACTTATCTCAAATTTACATTGCCACAGCTGTTTCTCTGAGGCACACTCTTGGTATCAATAATTTTTATCTTTTTTTTTTTTGGTTAGGTGTACAGATAATTGTGTCCACACACTTGTGGGCTGTGGTGTGGACGGTGTGTGAAATGAGAAGAGGGAGCTGTCTCCCACTTCAGAGACAACTCTCAGTGTCCCAAACAGGACTCCGAGTTCTAAGTACAATTTTATAAGGCTTGAATTTCCCAAAATTTTTTATGGCTTCACCATATTCCAGGTCATCCTGTAGATTCAGGACAGACTTTCTCTGTCTACCACAAAGTTTTGGTCCTCCAGGTCAGATGATTTATAACAAGGCATGGTAACATAGGCCTGTCTATGGGAAAGATTTTCTGTGAGAACCATACTCCCTTTAGGGGTCATGTTGCTATGACAAAATAGCTCATAGTTTCAGAAGTTTCTCTCTGTTGATTTTGGCCACGACAGCACTATACATATGTATGTATGTATGTATGTATGTATGTATGTATGTATGTATATTATGTGGTAAAAGATGCCTGTTCACCTTCTGGTGATCAGAAAACACCAGTATAAGGGGCAAGTTGGGGTCACTATGGCACTCTCAAAGAATAGTACATCTGTGGTCACCTTATTTCTTCCCATTAAGTTTCACTTCTTAAAGACTTTACAGTCACTTTGTAGTAGTACCACTGCCTGGTGTCTGAGCCTTTACATCAACCTCTGGGGACATCTTGATTCCGTCTATTTAATCTATAGGAGGATCCCACCCCTACATCAGTGATCTCATTTATTCCCCTGATCCCCGTGTGTGTGAGTGGGGGGTGTGTTGTATATGCACATAAGGAAGGGTACATGTGATAGCTTATACTGACTGCAGAGGAGCATACCTGGTATCTGCCTTACTTTTTTTGAGGCAGGGTCTCTCCTTCAACCTGGAGTTCACATTTTCCACTAAGCTAGGCGCTGTGACTGATTGCCCCAGCAATCTTTTGGTCTAGACTCCCCACAGAGCCTAGGGGTTATAGGCATGGTGAAATGATACCTGGATTATTACACAGTGCTAGGATCTTAATGCAGATCCTGATGGTACCCAAATGCTCTCAGGCAGTGAGCTTCCTCTCCAGTCCTGTCTTGTTGCTTTTTTGTATTATTTGTATATTTTTTATATATAATTATTTTTGTATATAAGTACTTTGTATGGAAGTATTTTTATATATAGTTATTTGTATTATTACAAAAATACAGTTTTGTGACCAACAAAAGCTAGCCGAATTAAGGATGTACCTTGACAAAGATCCTGGCCTTGCTTAGTAAAAGATTATAGAGGCAACTTTCTTACCTTCCTCTGATTTAAGAAGTGTTGCAAAAGCCATTACACTTAAAGGCGTACACCCTGGACTCAGCTTTAGGCTCCTTGTCTTGGTCACCAAGAAGGTGACACTTTCATTTGAGACCCTGTCTTCTCTGGTCATTTCCCATTCATTTTTTTTTTTTTTATTCCAAACATTCTTCACCATCACTTCCTAATTGATCGTGAATTTGGAGGATATAATGAACCTACCTCAAGGATGGGGTTGTTTGATGTGTTCCAGATGTGGGCAGGTGTCAGGAGAACAAAGTGATGGGGGAGGGGCCTAAATTCATTACCCACTTGCCAAGAGCTGAGGTCTCTGCTTTGATTCAGGATTTGTATTTGTGAAGTTCAACCATGATGGAACCAGCTTTTATTATTCATTTAAAGATATTATACACTTTTCTACTTTGTTGCTGGATGCTGCATTTTGATCAAAATTTTAGTCATAGAATTGACACTGTTATAAAGTGACCACTAGGGATAAATGCTAAACTATTAATGGATTAATACAAATTCTGTCATGCGTAGCTTTCCAGTTCATTGTTTTTCTTAGTACAAAGATTGATTTCTATTTCAAACCTATCTTTAAACCAGAGATGGATATGAAATCTCTTACAGATCCAAGAGGTATACAGGCTTCATTTAATTCTAATTTTGCATGTTGTGGCGTTTAGCTTTAATTTGGATTTAAAAATGAACATTAATAGATTGAAGGTACCTACATATATAATCCTATTTCAAGATGGTTTGAACTGTGCCACAATAGGGGAGAAAGCCTCACTAGTTACTGTAATTGGGAACAAAGGGGGAAGTTAGGAGGCTGGTAGCTACAAGATTTTTGGAACGACTCATAAAACTCAGCCCTTTTCTTTCTAACCTGCCATCATCTGGTTTGTGGGTGAGGTAGAGAAGGATGAAGTGGTACCCTCCCCACCTGGGGTCCCCTGAGCTGTTTTCCTCTCTCTAGCAACTGCTCATTTTCAACATCAGCATCTCAGCATGCTGGGGCTTTAATCCTCTTAGGGTCCACTCTCTAGGGTGGTCCTGACTTGGCATAGAAGAAAGAATAGGCTGCTATAGAATCAGTCACATCAAAAGTAGTCAGGGGTTTGTCACTCTGCTCAGTAGTCAGCACAAAAGAACAAGGAGGCTGAATTCTTACATTTTATTTTTAAAATTTTAAATTGGCGTAACATTTGTTCTTATGGAACGTGTTATAATTTAACGCTTGCATACAGCGTATAAATATTAGACCAGGCCATTTACATTTCTGCCTCCTCAAAGATCTTTATTTCCATGTTTGGTTTTATCTTTAAACTCTTGTCCAGCCATTATGTAATTTATAATAAGTTCTTGTGGAGTGTATTTACCCACTGTCCTACATCACAACTGTTCTCCCACTGATATACACCTTGGTAACACTTCTGCAAGCGGGTAGGAGAAAGATTTGCCCGGAACTTGTAGGTTTCTCCTAGAGCACTTTCCTGTTCAGCCACTTCTTGAGGGTGGCCTAGGGCAGTCTAGGCATCACTGGTTTAGAATCTTGAAGCCTTGGGACATGTCTCATTCAAACAAGAAAAGATAGCATGTATCCTTTTTATGAATTACTTTTTCTCCTTGGTGTGACTAGTGTTTATATGACCAGAGTAACTTAAAGAGGAAAACGTTTTATTTTTGACAGATAGCTCAATGGTGTAGTCTCATGGTGGGGCAAGCTTGTCAACAGGATTTGAGGTGACTACCACTTTGTATCCTGCAACCATTTAAATTATTTATTTATACAAATAAAGACATGGGAAGTATAAATGGAGGTAAAAACCTGCTGGCTCAGAGAGGTAACTACTTTAACTGTATACAAAGTATTTATTTACAAGTCTAACTCTACAACAAAGCTGCTAGCTTTTAGCAATCTTTCTATCTGTGTCATTCTGCTGAACTAGTCTACCTTTCTCCTGAGCTCCTTCAAACCCAAAGGTCCTTAGCTCTCTTTCCTAGACTACTACTCTACTTGGCCAGCTGTTTCTTGATTGTCCTGCAAGCCCAGACAGAAAATTTCTATCTCTTAACCTAAGCTCTATCTACAAAGGCTCTTTCAAGCTAAAAAGGGAGAAAGGGGAGAGGGGAGAGGGAAGAGGGTAGAGAGGGGGGAGAGAGGAGAGGGAGAGGGGAGAGAGGGGAAAGGAAGAGAGAAAGAGAGAGAGAGCTCTGTCAAAATTCCAACTGCAAGAAAGAAAGAAAGAAAGAAAGAAAGAAAGAAAGAAAGAAAGAAAGAAAGAAAGAAAGAAAGAAAGAAAGAGATCTCTAGGTACTCCCCTTGACCATTGGCAGTCCGAACCACATCTCTGTTATGCATGTGGGGCAGGCTCCAAACTGAGTCAGTAGGGGCCAAACCATTTCACCCTTATGGTGGGGTAGCTCTAGGCAGTGGGTCGAAGAGCAAAGAACACAAGGAACTTGCCTTAAAATAGGAGGGAACATTCCATTCTTTAGCATTCTTATCTATGGAGTCTTTTAGAGGCACACCCAAACTGCATCTCTACAGGACACACCTAACTACATTTGACAAGCACAGTCTCTATATATGTTTTTGTAGTTTGTTAAGAACTAGGTTTTCTGTGTAGAATAGTCAAATAGCCTGCAACAGGGTCCACAATCAGAAAGAGCACGATGAATGCTGATTCTCGGCTTGCCTTCTCCTGATGATTCAGTCTGGAACTCCAACTTAGTCTTAAGGTTGGACTCTTCTCAATCCAATATAGAAACGACCCCATAGATACGTCTTGAAGTTTGTTTCCTAGGTGATTCTAGATCTTGGGAAGTAAACAATAGTAACAATAACTCTTCCCACTCCACCTCACCCCCAAGACATTTGTGACTTGGGCAGAACTGGTAACCATCAAAACGAAGTAAGGCGGGCATAGAAGAGAGAGCACCAACACATCTCACTCTCCTGTGGAATCTAAAGAAACAGTTTCCTGGAAGATGAGCAGAGCTTCAGTTTCCAGAGGCTGGGGAGGGGGTGGAGGGAATGAGAGGGTGGAGGAGGAGAGTGGTTGGCCATTCGATGATGTGTTAAGAGTTAGACAGGAGCAAGATGCTTTGAGGTGTTACAGCACAGTAGAGTGACTGTGGATAACAGGCATGTGCTGTACACTTCAAGAAGCCAGAAGAAAGGAGTTGTAAAGTCTCTGTCATTAAGAAAGGACAAATGAGCCTTGAAGACAGCTCAGTAGATTAAATGCTTGCCTAGGAAGCAGGACAACCTGACTTCAATTGCCCCGGAATGCACATAAATGTGGAAGTAGAGACTCCAATCCACAAAGTTGCCCTCTGACCTCCGTATGCACAACATGGTGTTTGCTCATCCATGCATCCATCAGATATGCATGGGATAAAAGAGAAAAGAAATGCCAAGTGGTTGAAGAGATATGTGTTGTCTGCTTTCAGTGCTATGAAACATATATGTGTATGGAAATATTGCATAGTGATCATTAGTATGTCTATTTTTGTTCTAAGCATCAGTTAACTACATTTTAAAAACGTACGAATCTTTTATAAATAAAAATGAACTTTACCAGAAAAAAAATTAAAAACCTTATAAAAAATTGGCAAAAGACAATGAGCCCAGATACATTTGGGGTCTTGGGGACTTCAGAGCATTTCCAGGAAGCAGCTTTGACATTATCTCATGGAGGAGGAGGCAGGACTCCTAGCTGTGGTAGTGCAACCCTTGTCAACTAGCCAGACTCCTATGTCTCACGATATTCTAATGTCAAACATCATGTGCTTTTGCTGTGTTTTCTCTGCCTGCCATGAAGTTCTTGGAGAGAGAGACAGAGAGAGACAAACAGACACACACACACACACACACACACAGAGAGAGAGAGAGAGAGAGAGAGAGAGCATGCTAGCTTTGTGTGGCTGGGATGGGGGTAGGGAGCAGCCTTGCAAATCCCTCTGCCCTGGATGGGAAGTGGCCCCAGTTACCAAGGAGTTTTTTTCAGCCTTCTCGGAAAGCGGGGAGCTCATGGAAGGAGCTTATTCTGTATTTATGGCGAATTCAAGTGGGACAATGGTCTGTGTGGCAGCGGATTACCCAGCCAGCCACAAAGCTCCAGGACCTTTTAATCTGAAATAGTAAGGGTGTATCCAGGAACTTCACTGTGGGAGGGATGGGATGGCTCGATGCCAGCGGCAGGGCTTTTTTTTTTTTTTTTCTCTTTTCATGATAGTGGACCTTTCTGGGATGGAAAGATCACTGCTAAACACTTGACATTTCACCAGACTTTTCCAGATCCCCCATTAATATCTCTCCCTGTGATCCTATAAAGGTTATGGCCAATTCAGGAGGCTTAGGATGCCCTCTGATATGTGGGTACTGCCTGAGCTGGGTTCTGAGGCAAAAGGAATGAATGCCACCCAGGGCCCCAGGCAGGGCCAGGCCAGTCATTTGCTTAAGGCTTTGAAAGCATGTGGGGTGAATTCATTATATTCTCCAGCTCACATCTGGTTGATTTGTTTCTTTTAACTCAAAGGGCCTATACATTGGAGAAGCCAACACATTAGAGTAAAACAGGTAATAATAAAATCATGACATACATTCATTTTACACACACACACACACACACACACACACGAATGAGGACAAAAGAATGGAGAAAGAAAGAGCAAGAAGGAGAAAGGAAGAAATAAATAGACAACTGACAAATCTAAAGGCTGAAAGGCCTAATTTCTGAATGTTTCAAGCACTGTATAACTAACAGACTCCAGGTGAGAAGTTGCAGCTAAAATGTATGAATCAGCATTGTGATATTTGTCACTGTGATAAATGGCCTAACAGCACGAAGACAGGGGAGAAAAGATCTTCTTGGGAACTTGGTTCAGTCATGGTCCAGAGACCTTTTCTGACTTCATGGTCACAGGAAGCAGAGGTCTAGGAAAGGATTGTGGACCAGGAATAGCTGCCAAATGTACACTCACAGTGACCCACTTACTAGCCTTGAAGTTATACCGCTTCTCAAGACAGTACCACCAGCTCAGCATCCTGACAGGAACATTTCATAGTCAAACTATAACCTGTGCTAAAGATAGCGCAAAAACCTACCTTTAGGCTGTGTGCAGAAGGAGTATACGAAACATAAGTGAACTGTGTATGTTATACCTTGAGAAATATACCAAAGCCGAAAATAAAACTTAAAGCCCTGGCAAGAGATGCTCATCCTGGATCCTAAGACACATCCCAAAGCCCAGGGTAAATTCTTGCTAAGGAAGTTGCTGTTTAGAGCTATGCTGGCCCGATTCTCTGGGTGGATAAGTATACATTGTTGCATGTCTGGACAGGGTCAAATCTTTCCAATGGTGCTCCAGCCAGAGAGACATTCCCAGAGCCCTGAACTCACCTGCTTTGATATCTATGATCCCCATAGCCTAGAGAGAAAACCTTGAAGATCATAGGCCATTTTAGTAGTCAGAGAGACTTTCAAAGGATGCAGTGATTATCTTCCTGTGTATGAATAAGTGTGTGCTATGAAGACCAAGGCATTCAGATGTCACCTGAGGACCAATGCACAAAGCAAATGGCCTTTAGCTTTGAGGTTAATTATGGTGTGTCTAGAGGAAGAATTCTTCTCGGAGGCCACTAGCTCTGAGCTCCTGCTTCACTGGAGGATCTGTAACCAACAGTCAGCAAGCTTAGGGCTCTGCTGACCTGAGAAAGGCCAAGCGAGAAATGCTCAGATCAGAAAGAACACAAGGCTAGAGGCACGGCCACGTGTGCTGTCATGGTCCTGCCTCCAGGGTGCTGAGGGCAGAGCCCCCTGAGCTGTGCCTAGCATGTGCTCCAACTTCAACACCAGGCACTTTCCACTCAGTCTCTGTGGCAAGGAAGAATTTTTTTTAAAATGCAAATAGTTTAATAAGAAAATGGCCGGATTAAATGTAGGTAGTTTTCAAGATGAGAGAGGAATCTTCCCGTCTGGGGAAAGCACCGTTCGTTCGTGGTGTCCCTTGAGTTTGGCAGGTTTGCTCGATCGATTGTAAATTGAGTGGACGGCTGGAACTTTTTCTACATCACTTAGGGCCTCCTCCTCGGAACAGTGGCAAAGCAAGCCAGGAAATATGGGGCTTTTGTTCAAAAGGAGAGATGGTAATAAAGTGTCCCAAAAGTTCATCCTAAAAGCTCTTTCAGGCTGAGGCTCTGTTCTTCCTCCTTCTTCCTTGTCTCTTGGGTCCTCCCTTCTCCTAGCCCTTCTTCCTTCCTTCTCTTCCTCCTCTTCCCATCCCCCTCCTTCTGTTTCTCCATATGATTCCCCTTCTCCCCTCCCCTCTCCTCCCCTCCCCTCCCCTCCCCTCCCCTCCCCTCCCCCTTTCCATTCTCTGTCCTCCATCACCCTCTCTCTTTCCTTGGCTTCATTCACTCCTCTTTCCTCCCTCTCCTTCACCAGTGTGCATGTATATGGTAACTCATGACAGTTTTACCAAGGAATTTTGCATGAAGAATCAGAGATGTGTGTGTGTGTTTGTGTGTGTGTGTGTGTGTGTAATGGGGATTCAACATAGAGTCTTGTTATGCTAAGCAAGTGTTCTACCATTGAACTACACTCTTGGCCCTCTTTATCCTCTCTCTTTTTAGGCAGGAATCTTCCACCCCAGGCTAGATCTGAATTCGCTCTTAGCCTAAGTAGACTTTGAACTTGTAATTCTGCTCAGGCCTCTGGAGTGTCAGTAATTACAGGCCTGTGCCTTCAGGTCCAGTCAGAATTCTTCCTGTGTATCTATATGTAATATACACAACTCTCCCTCACATGTCAATTTGAAATGATTGGAATCACTCCAAGAAATGATAGTTCTACTTTGATATTTGAAAAAAATATTAAGTAACGCCTTGGTAAGGTTTATGAGCCAGGAAGTGTGAAATAATTATCATCAAACCCATAAAACATTGGCCTCCTATCTGATGGTTTCCTCATCCACCAAATTAAAAGGCTGTTAGCAAGTGGCTGTCATGTTGGCTTCTTTTAAAAAATAATTTAAAATTATTTTCGCAGTCTAGTCACTATCCTCTTCCCATTCCATCTTCCGACAGTTCCCCATCCCATTCCTCCTTCCCTGTCTCCAAGAGAATATCCCCATACTCCCACCACATCCTGCTAGGCCTCCCCACTCCCAAAGGCTCCAAGTCTCTCAAGGGCTAGATTTGTCTTCTCTTACTGAGGACAGACCAGGAAGTCCACTGCTGTATGTGTCATGGGCCTCGGACCAGCCAGTGTATGTATGCTGCCTGGTTGGTGACTCAATGCCTGAGAGATCTCAGGGGTCCAGGTTCATTGAGACTGCTGGTCTTCCCATGGGGTCACCCTCCTCCTCAGCTTCTTCTAGCCTTTCCCCAATGTTGGCTTCTTGAGTGCTCTCCCACCCCCAACCCCTGCTTTCCACTGATGCGCATTTGCAATTCAGATGCTAACCAGTCCTGTCTGTATCTGACATATCAAAGCACCTTGCAGAGCCTCCCTGCCAGCACACAGTGGCCTCAGGGCTCCTTGCAGTTGCACTACATCAGCACATCCCAATGTCGTGTGCATCATCTCTGGGATGATGGGTAATGCCTGCTACAATAGGCAGTATTTTTGGAATAACTCTCCTAGCTCCTCTTCTTATACTCAGTGGAGTCTGTGTTTGGCAGAAGAAAGATAAGCACCCAGGTCTTACTGCTTAGGTATGGCTATAAGGACGGATGGATGTGAACGAGAAGAAACAGCTTTCTCAAGGTCACAGGCAGCCCAGCAGAGATACAGAGCTTTGGGGAAAGAACCCTTCGAATGATCTCCCAGAAGGTGGACGATGGAACTGGATAATTAATATGGGTTCAGACAATGGGCTGTCAAGAATACCAGGGTAAGGCTTTGTTTGGCCTCTGTTCTGCTGGTTGGAGATAATAACAAAGGCCAGTTTCGTAGTAATCCCTACCTTCATTTTCCCCAGATCCCAGTGTTGTGTGCAGTGTGCAGTGTTGTATGTCCTGGACGTGATATGTAAATTTATACCCACAAGTGACACATATTAAATTTCAGCCACTAAAAATAGCATGAGTTTCAAAGAATCCTGGAAAGTCACGGATTGACAGCATGACGTATGGCAGGGAGTGGCATCAACGTCTTCCTCCCGACACAGCTTCGTCATCGGTCACGGATCCTGCTCTGTTCCTTTGTGGCCTTTGTGGGATTGAAAGCGCAGAAAGGCCTGGGCTCTGCTGTCACTCCAGACTGTGACAGGCTCGCTACAGTGAGAAAGGTTGATTCCAGGGTCTGTGTCTTTCCAGAAAGACGTCATCTGTAGAAATAGTGACAGAGCAAGAGGGGAAATTGGGTCAAAAAAAGCCTTGAAAAAAAATGAGACTTCCTAGACCATAAAATAGTGGTTACAATAGTTGTTTCCTGCACATTCTTGTATAGACAAAGACCAAAATGAATCGATACGGGTGTCTTTTATCGCATCCCTAAGGATAAATTACTGAGAATCGGTTGTTGCTTTGGATTAGTTCATATTGGAAGCTTGTTCTTCCCACAGCATGGGTAGCCTCAGTCACAATG
The DNA here is from genome assembly GCF_000001635.26 of Mus musculus. Classification (NCBI taxonomy): domain Eukaryota; kingdom Metazoa; phylum Chordata; class Mammalia; order Rodentia; family Muridae; genus Mus; species Mus musculus. The sequence goes on along the minus strand of NC_000084.6, from coordinate 62,864,195 downwards.
GACATTGTAGTATCACTGTGAACAAACTGGGGAAGGTATGTATTCATCGCCTTGCTTCTGAAGACCACAGAGAGTCCTCGCCTTCTTTCGAACACGTGTAAATATCTTACAAGTTTGATTTCATCCTATAAACCACCAACACTGTGACACTTAAAGCCACAAGTGACACTGAGCAGGTTTCACTTCGTCAAGAAGTTATACAACTTGATTGCATTTATCTACATTTAAAGAGAAAAAAAAGAAGAGAGGAGAGACGTGTAATTCTGTCTTTCGTTGGAACATCTGGTACATGGGAACAGGTGTGTACATATGTGTGTATGCGTGGGATACACATACCCAAGTATGTATGTGTCTAAGGATGCACATAGTAGAGAGGTGACTGCTGAGTGTCCCTGCATCCCAGAGTTCATCTACACTGAGCCTACTTTCTGATCCTCTCACCCTCAGCAGACAGATGGACTGCGCTCTCATGCCTTGCCAGACACCATTATGTTGATCCCTCGAAATTCTCAGAGCCTTTGAGTCTTCCTGGCTTCCACAGCTGGTGGTCGGGACGTCCCAAGAAGATGTGTCTGTGAGAAGTTGGCCTTCAATATTAAAATAATGAATAGGTTTTAATGTGATTCTAAAAAACCACTCAAGCAGGAAAAGTTGGCTTATGTGCAAGCAGGGGTTTGCAGACAAGCCTCATTTACATACGCCTTCCACCTGCACTGTTTTCAGAAACGAAGAAAGGCAGTGGCTTGCCCAGTAGTTGACTTAAAACAAAAAATACTCCTCATTAATATTAGGTATTCTGTCCCTGCCAAACAAATGCCAGTCTCTGTCGGCCTGGATTTCTTCCAAGCCATAAATCTTGAGAGTCTGAATGAGAAAGAAGTCAGTTGAATCAGAGCTGGCCTATCTCGGCTCAGCACACCCCTAACCGCTTTGAATTCATGGTCATGGCAGGAATGAAGAAGAAGCGCAGTACACACGTGACCCCTGATCAGCGTGTCACCCTACAAACAACTAATAAGCCTGTGTTTCCCATGTCAGGGCCACCTTGAAACAGTCTTTGAGTTTCCTACGGCTCTGTAGCAGTGAAACTCTTTTATGTAAGCCACACAAATATCGCTGTCCTCTCACACACTGGAACGAGAGTTTAACCCTCCTTAGGATTCTTAGACCTTCTGTAGGGATTGGTTTGTTTGTTGGTTGGTTCTTTTATCTTGCATTCATCTATTCCTAGTTAGCTCAGTCCTCTTTTAAACACGGCCCAGTCTTTAAAAAAATCAAATCCCAGAGCCATCAAAGGGCAGAGTTATGAGCATTTAAGATAAGACTCTAAAAGGTTCCCGAGGCAGTGAGACCAGCCGCTGAGGTTGCTGTTCCCATCAGCCTTTGTATGTGGAACTCAGTGGTCCCTGTGTAGCTCCCTTCAAAATCATATGCAAATACCCACAACCTTGCTATAGAATACAAAAATGAGAAAGTCAATTTCAGGGTTATTTCTCCCTGGATTTTAGGCAAATGAAAGATGTAGAAGTTTGTGAAGTAGCACCTTTCCTAGGCACCTTGTTCTAGACTTCCTAATGCCCTCTTTAGGAACAACTGTTTTAGTTAGGGAACTGTCTACCTAGTGTGTCTGTTTCTGCATTCTGATTGCATGTGTCCATAAATAATAGTCGTGTTTTATGTGCCATATCAGAAAAAATGTCATTTTAAAAAACTTAGCATCATATCTTCAAAATCGACTTTTATTCATAGAACCAGCATGTAGCTGACTTTTAATTCAATTTATGACCTTTTAAACACGAGTCACATTAACATCGAGTCAGTGTGATTTTTCTGGATACATTGACAGTTATTTCTGTAATTGTTTCTGTATATGCAACTTATTACACTTTGCTTTGAGACACTTCACAAACCGGAAGGCCAAAGTCTCATTTGCTAAAATTTTGGTTGCTCGTCTTGGTGTTTCTGGGAAGAGATGGAATCTAACAGAAGTGGAGCCCTGTGGAAGGAAACAGGCTCACTGGGGTGAGTCCTTGAAGTGTATTGTGACTCCAGCTCACCCTTCTCTACGTTTCACCCATCATGGAGTAGGCATTCCATCATGAGACATTCCCATGAAGATGGTCTGCCTCACAAAAACCCAGAATGCGACAGAGCCAACTGATCATGGATGGAACCCTCTGAAACTAGTAAGTTAAAATGAGTTTTTCTTCTTTGAAATTTTATATTTGAGGTTTTCTCACAGTGAGTCAAAGCTGATTAACCCTAAAGCTTTATTACCTTTTCACTTGTTACAGATATATGAAGTTATTCCTGGTATACTCTAATGCATTGCTGATATATGAAATCACTGATATAGTCTAATGCTGTTTTCCATTCCACTCTTAAAGCCGTGGCTCTAGGCATGATCTGGGAGCTCCTGTGTTATCTCCTCTGCTGTTGCATCCTCCCTGTCCAGTTGTTCATGCTGTCTGGCCAGCAGTTTATTCCAGACACCAACCATCTTCAATACTAGAACTAGCCACCATAAGCCTGCCATCTATTACAAAACCCTCTCTACAAAGAAAGAAAATTGTAGTAGCTGTATAAGTAAAAACATACCTACCTACTCTCCAACCTCTTTGTCAAACACAACGGATGATAGAAGAATGACCACTAATACATTTATTATTCCCTCTGTCAATCAATTGCAATGACTACGCTATTTGGAACTATTTAATTTTTGTTTTCTGGGTACTCACTCCCCTTTTTAAACTGCCTCTCTGTGGTTTATTTGAAAGGTTTTAGAATTAGACTTTCACGTATCAATAGTTTTTAAGAGGTATCTCCGTGTATAGTGTTCCGTGGCGCTTCTAAGCATTATGCACAAGCAGACAAGGCTCCAGCATATCAGCATTACACATAAAAAAACCCTGCTGTGTAAAGATGTTCCTTTCTGCTGAGTTCTCTGAGACCTTCACTTATAGCGGGATCGGCCTAACCACGTTTTCCCCATACATTGAACACTTCAGAAAATGCTGAATTCTGTTTCCAAACTAAATGTATGTCAGGAAAGGAAATGAAGACATTTATGCATGTGTATTTTTTTTGTCCTTCTCAACATTCCGAAGACCACCCCAAAGAGCCAGTTCAAAGTCAAGAACACCCATTAACCACCCCCTTTTCTTCTCTTCCATTGAAAATGTGTTGAGTTTCTCTTCATTCTTGAAGGCTACTTTTGATGGCTACATGACTCAGGGTTGGCTCTGTTTTACCCCTTGCTTCTTGCTTCTGGTTTCTGATGGGGGAACTGATTGTTGTTGTTGTTTATCTGTTTTTGTTTTTGTTTTTTTTTTAACAGGCGAAGGGTGGTTTCAATGTTTCACTTGTCTGTTCGGGCTTTACAAAGTCTACTGTGCTGCGTGTTGATACCGTTTCCTTCTGGACTCTCTTGTTTGCTATTCACCTGGGGTTCTGAATTTTCGGTTTATATCTTTGCCTAATTTGGGAAATTATTAGGTTTTTTTTTTTCCCTCTTGAGCAGAATACGTTTTTTCATCCCTACCCTCATTTTTTTTCCCTCTTCTTCTGGAACGATCATCACAGAAATCCTGGATCTTTTGTTGGCATATTGGCAATACCACAAATCCCTAAGGCTCTGTTGCTGGATTTTCAAAACAAAAGTGTTCTCTCTGTTGCTAGACTTGGGCGGTTGTAGCGTTCTGTCATTAAGTTTTATGATTCTGTCTTCTGTCCTCCCCATCTTGTTACTGAGCCCATCCGTGGTTTGCAATTCCAGTTAGAGAGTTTAGTTCTAAAGTTTGCCCTTGTTTCTGCTTTCTTCCTTTGTTTTTGTCCTGTTTCTCTGCAGAGACTTTGTAGTGTTGTAATTGCCTGTTGAAGTAGTTTATGATGGCCGGGCAAACTCCTTGCTGCTCCATTTCAACATCTGTGTTGTGTCAGCGCTGGCAGATGGGAATTGTCTTTCTTTTCTTTTTTTATTTAGTTGAGATTTTTTTTTCTGGGTTCAAGTCAAGATGAGTGATTTCCAACCACATTCTTGACATTTAGGACATTATAAGATTCTCAATCATTCTTAAGTCTTCTGTTGAAACAAGTATATGGATATATGTAAGCACACACACATGTAAATACACACACACATATATACACATATAAATGTATATGTATGTATATAAATATACATAATATGTACATATAATATAGGGATATATAATATAATATGGATGTTTAAAATGGATATATAATATAAAATATATTGATATCTAATATATGGATATCTAATATCGATAAATATAATATATGGATACGGATATAAAACATTTAATATGTTGATATATATGTGTATATATATACATATATATAAACATCGAGTGATTTAAGCTGTTGTTATCATTATCAGTTCTTTTTCTACTTATAAATACCACAACACATGTAAGATTTTTGCTTTAGTTTAAATGATGCTTGGTTATCATTTAAAGCTACAGCTACGGATCTTAGGATGATAGCGACTATATTAATTTTCTCTTTATTAGTTCAGCCATGTTTTTACTTTTTCCATGTCCACATTTATCTTTAGCTTACTCTTTTTTTTTGCTTAAAATAATTTCTTTAATATTATTGATAGTAAATCTTTCATCTTATGTTTGTCTAAAATGATTTCTTCTACCCTCATTTGTCCAAGAACAGGGAGATGGACAGCTGGCAGACAGACCCCCTGCCCTTCTTCCAACCATTTTTACTGCAAGGAGAATTTGAGTTTGGCTGTTTTTTCTTTCGATCCTTTGAAACTCTTTCTTCATTTTCCTTAAGTTTGATTAATACCTGATGAAAAAGAATGTGGCTATCATTCTTGCCTTTCTTCTTCCTTTGCATGGAAATGTTATCTATTTTCTTGTTGCCCTTAGAATGTTTTTATCCTTCATTTTATTTATATACGCATTCCCCATCTCCCTCAACTCCTCTCAGACAAGCCCTCACCTCTTCCAAATTCCCTATCCTTTAAAATTAAAACATCACCCAGTTTAGTTTGTGTCTGCATATTCAGTGGGTATGGGACCATCCACTGGAGCATGGTCAATCTATTAGGGACCATCGGTATAAAGAAAACTGGCCGTTCTTCTCCCAGAAGCCATTAGTAGCTTCTAAGCTAGGGGTGGAGGCTTGTGAGCCCTTCTCCCTTCCATGCTGGGATGTTTACCAGCTTCATCTTGTGCAAGTCTAGAAGAGGCAACTACAGCTGCTCTGAGCTCATGAGTGCAATGTCTAGGTCATGTCAGGAGACACTGCTTTGCTCCAGTCTTCCCTGGTCTCTTACTCTTACAATCACACACACACACACACACACACACACACACACACACACACACACTGATTCCTAAGCCTTAAAGAAAGGCTGGTGTGATATAGCTGTTCCTCACGGACACTTAATCTGTGAACACCTAACAGTTTTGAGTTTGTGCATTAACCACTGTCTACTAAGAGATCTGAGAGCTATGCTCACATATGAGTGTAGAGGTATGAATTTCAAGGGAAGTGTACTTAACAAAATAATAGTAGAAGGTTCATCCTGTCACATCCATTATGCTAGATTATTTACATTTTCAATTTTTGTATTTAAAAACTTAATTAAATGTTATTTATTTAAAATATTTATACACTTGCCATCTCCCTTATACACTTGGGTCATCTTTTAAAAATAAAATCCTATTGGTTGATCATTGTCATGGCTAGATAGAAAGAAAGAAAGAATTTCAAAAAGGAAAAAGTAAATTGATTAAGGATGATATAGTCAAAGAAAATTCGACAAGTTCCAACAAGATCATAAGATATTCCAGTAATGTCGAATTCCAACAATTTCAAGGTGAATATCAATGGACGAGAAAATATAACAAATAGAAACCATTCACAACTACAGCAATATTTGGGAAGCATCAAAGTTTCACAAGATGACAGTAAGAGTTGAACATGACTACCCTCTAAGTCGATCTGAGACCATTTTCATGAGGTTATCTATGCCTGCTCACAAAATATCACCATTGCTGTGCTTATCGACTGTTTGCATTCTCACATCAGAGAGGACCAGGAGGGTCTTACCTCCCAACCAGTTATGTGCAATTTTGCCTTAATTGTATGTGGTTTTGGGGGCCTTGGGATACTGGGGAAGCAATAGTGTATAGGCTGGTGAGGACTAGGAAAAGGGGACCGCATCTGTGTCACACTAGGAAGCCATCATCCATGCAGGGTACAGATGATCTTGTGTGACAACTTTAAGGTCTCTCATGCTCCTACCTAGAAGAGCCCACCCATTGCTCTGTAAGTAATTCTAATAGATCCATTGCTTCCCCAGGAGAAATTTTTGTTTATCATTGGAATCTTAAGAGGAGAGATGGACACTGCCTAGTCTTCTTCCTCTAGGGTGAAAATTCTGACAAAGCTGCTCAGAAAATATAACTTAATTTTGAAAATCAGAAACCTGAATAAGTCCCATTCCAAGACACGGCAACTAATGTGTTTAGGATATTAAATTGATCTTTGAATGCTGTTCTATAATTTTAAAACACCCTCTGTCAATTTTTAGATACATACACAGTTAGTCAAAAGTGGTGAACTTCTACGATGCATATGGCAAAATAATCCAATATTTAATGGTTTATGAAAAGCTAAGTCAACTCTGAAAAAAGAAATTCAGGGTGGTTTGCTCTGTGGTCTACTAAAATAAGCTTTAAAGACATAGTAGTAAAAACATGATACTTGTTGGCAACAAGCAAATAAATGGGCAAAAGGTCCCAAGGACCTCAGGCAGGACCCTTATATGTATAGAAGCAAGATACAGAGGTCTTAGTCAGGGTTTCTATTCCTGCACAAAACATCATGACCAAGAAGCAAGTTGGGGAGGAAAGAGTTTATTCAGCTTACACTTCCACACTGCTGTTCATCACCAAAGGAAGTCAGGACAGGAACTCACACAGGGCAGGAACCTGGAGGCAGGAGCTGATGCAGAGGCCATGGAGAATGCTGCTTACTGGCTTGCTTCCCCTGGCTTGCTCAGCTTGCTGTCTTATAGAACCCAAGACTACTAGCCCAGGGATGGCACCACCCACATTGGGCTGGGCCCTTCCCCCTTGATCACTAATTGAGAAACTGTCTTACAGCTGGATCTCATGGAGGCATTTCCTCAAGAGAGGCTCCTTTCACTGTGATAACTCCAGCTTGTGTCAAGTTCACACACAAAACCAGCCAGCACACAGGATAAAGGTGACCCTGGAGCCCAATGGAGACAGCAGAGAAGTAATATCTAAACAGTTTCATGTGAGTGGGACACTGGAAAACAAGATCTCCAAAGGGGAAAGACCTTATCCGTAACCCTTGCTGCTTTTCATTGTACAAACACTCCCCAGGTTTGAAGACAACCAACGATTTGAATAACCAGGCTGCAAAGTGTCTGTTTTTTGCAGTTGTGTATCCATCCCTGAATAGCTTGTTTTATGGAGAAGGAGAAAGCCAGATTCTCACATCCATCATCATTCACACGGGTGTGGATGAGATTTTCATTCTTCAAGCTCCATGGCCTGTGATCTCACAGGAAGTGTGCAGATTCTTGCCCCGGGGGAGCAGTGAATCCTCCCACTGGGCAAACCTTGACTCGTAAGAAGGGAAACTATTATCTGGGCAGAAACCTCCCCGTCCTTCCCTCATTTGAGAAGCACCCCTGTGGTCTTTCAGTTCAGCAGCCTTTCAGGAGAAACATGGTGTGCCCCGCAGACACAAGTGCCTGCCTTCTGCTCTGTGGCCTCCCTTGAGGCAGCAACCAGTAGATGTTCTTCAAGGCTTCTGTCCTCACTGTCAGAGCCCCTCCCTAGTACCTTAATAGTGAAAAGCAGACAAATGAGATTCATTCAGTGGACCACGATAGGAAAGAGAAACAAAGAGGTCCTGTCTATCTTTGGGGATGCCATCACTCAGAGGGCCAGAGATTTGAACGGCTAGGCTATCAGCTTCAGTAAGGTGGTCTGACAACTTGTCAGAAGTGTGTGAAGTCTCTTCCTCCTCTGGCTGCACCCAGGCTTCAAACTTCTCCGCCCAGCATGAGATTCCTGGAGAGATTCCAATTTCTGAGGCACCATTGTTTCAACCGTGTGATAGCAAAAGGGAGGGACAGAGTCTCTCTAGTATATCTTGATTCCTGCCAGGACAGTTACCTTTCTACAGTGACCCCGTCTCCTTCCTGCTTCCTTACACCCTCCCTTGGATTTATTTACACCTTATTGGTGAAGGTGAAAGGTGAATGCTTTAACTTTTGAGTTTGCTTGCTGGAGAACATCCCTAACCAGCCAAAAGGCTGAAATCTGTAAAATGACTTCTGGCTCCAACAGCCTTAGTGTCCACTAATGTGGTTTCCTTTCAAAACCACAAGACATGGGGAACTTTTCCAAAGGCTGCCCGCTTCCCCAACCCCTACCATCCCCACCCCCACCCCAGGTCTTCTGCATCCCTTGGATGTCAAGAACCAGGTGAAGCTATCAGTAGCAACCACAGCATGGACCACTCTAAGCTGCAGCATCCCTTAGACAGCCTAGTGCAGGATTTTGAAGGGTTGGAACACACACACATACACACACACATACACACACACACACACACACACACACACACACACACACACACACAGAACATTAGCACGGAACTCAAAATCCTGGCTAATTCTATGTAGGCTCCGTGTCTTACTCTGTGTTCTTTTGAGTAGGTCACCAAACTGGTTTGCCATCCTCAAAACAAAGTCATCTGGACAAAGTCATTGTTTCCTAAACATGTCGCAGAATCCCAGTGCAGGGGACGGGAAGCTGTGCCAGGCCAGTGGAAATGAGCCGAAGAGAGGCAACATGAAGAAATGACCAGAAGGGCAGAGAAGAATGGAAAATGTAAAGAGCAGAGGGTGGGGAAGGCATTCGCAAGCCAGAGCCCCAGGGCTTTAATCCACAAAGGGTGAGTGACCTGTTGTGCATAAAAAGCTGGCTAGATGAATGCGCAAAAGCTAAGTATCCACCTAGCAACAGCTGTATTGGAGTCTAAGTATTTGTAAATGTGTTAGAAATAACCCCATGCAACCGTGAAGACTGTTCATCAGGGAAGAGTTTGAAGAAGCTCAGGCTGAGCCCCCAGAGGGATCATCTGAGCACAGAACATCAATAATTATTAAAAGGGACTACTTGTGAAATGATTGAACAGGAAGAGAGAAGGTTCTCAACCTGTGGGTCGCGACCCCCTTGGGGGTTTCCACCTATCAGATGCCCTGCATAGCAGATATCTGCATTACCATTAATGACAGAAGCAATATTAGAGTTATGAAATAGCAACAAAAATAATTTTGTGGTTGGGGTTCACCCCAACATGAGCAATTAACTGTATATTAAAGGGTCAAGGCATTGGGAAGAGTAAACGCTCAGTTGGAGAAGAAGCAACTCTAGTTTGCAGTTGGATATGAGGCAGATGGTGTTTGGGGTTGGGCTTTTGGAAAGCTTGCTGTTTGAAGATGCTGAAGGCAATGCCCAGGTGTGCCTTGGCAAAAGACAGTGACCTTGAGACTTGGGGGGAAACAGTTGCTAGAGACACAAGGATTAGAAAATTGGCCACAGATGACTGTATTTCAGGCAGCAGAGATAAAACTGAGAAAGGGTAAAACAAGATGCAGAGGAGGCTAAGTGTCTGGACACCCCCAGAAAGTGGCAGTTCCAGCCACCCAGCATGGGCTTTATGACATGGAAAATTCCCCAGGAGAAGAGGAAAGTAATCTAGCTAGATGCAAAAGAACCTGAGGTGTGAGCCAAGGAGGGTGGCCTGCGTTGTAATGCCTGTTCAGCTTTCCAAAGCCAGTGGGGCTGCAAAGTCTGTCCTACAGTTGGTCCAACCACATTGGCACTTCTTACATTTTTTCCTATGACTTAGCCATTTCCCACCTCAAACCCACTCATACAACACATTTGAAGAGCAATTCGGGGACCAGGACATTACTAAACCATCCTGTGCATAACTTGATCTCCCTGCAGTGAGTCAGCTTGTTTTAACAGACTCTTAGGGTTTGCTAACGAGTCTATTTCTTTTAAGAACTCTTTCCTGTGTTCTTTTAAGAACACAGGAAAGAGATCTCTGCCCTCAGCGATATGCAAATAGCACGAGGGACTTCAGTTCTCTTAAAAACCTGGCATCTGGAATGTCCTGTGAGCTAGCTAGTGCTGGAAAGGCCAGCTGTGATCCGCTTCTGTATCTCTGAGCTGGCTGCCTGGGTGCAAGGTTTAACCTCTACTCTGTGCATGGCATATCATGCTGTGTGGGATCCTTGAGTGATCTGGGCTAGGGAAGGGGTGGGGCACATGTACTGATGGATTCCTCCAGCAGTAGAAATGGGGAAAACTCACAAGTCAAGGAGGGTGAACAACAGTCCCCCATTTGTGGTTTTACTTTCTGCCCTTTCAATCACATATGTAGACAGTACTAGAATCAAACAATTTCTGTTTTAAATAACTTTTGCTATAATATATTTCTGCAATTGCTCTATTGTGTTATTTTTTTAAATTTTGCATGTTTATAGATGTAGAAGTCTATGTCTATGCATGCTCATAAGTTTGTGCTCATGTGTACATGTATAGGTGTGTGCTTTCATGTGAAGACCCAAGGTTGATGTCAGGCACCTTCCTTGTTTACTCTTCATATTATTCTTTGAGGAAGGGGCTCTGTGTTAAACCCAGAGCTCACTAGTCAGGGAAGGGAGCCAACTTGCTCCAGAGATCCCCTGTCAATACCTTCCAAGTACTGGATTATGGGGGAGCCATCACTCGTCCCCAGCATTTATGTTGAGTAGGGATTGGAACGCTACTCCTCACACTTGTATGGCAAATGATTTATCCTTTGTACCATGTGCCATGTCCCCAACCCCATATTATTAATGATCACTCGTAATCTCTTATTGTGCTTAGCTTCCTGGTTGAGTGTAATAGTGTTCAGAGGGCTCAGTGATCTAGGATGACTTCCTGAGTTGTGAAAAATAGATATCAGTTCATTGCTGAAGAGCCATTCACCTTTGGGGATGTATTTGAAGCAAAATTTTAAAACACAAGAGGTGAGAGAAAAAGATACCACCACTGCCCAAGAGTTCAAATTACCCATAATAAATTAGCTACTTTAAAACCAACTGAATACAAAGAACCTGAGTGGCATTCTCTTTTACAATAAGTCTGACTCATTTGATGCATTAAAAAAAATCATTACAGTTATCTTATTATTTGTATGTGCGTGCGTGCGTGTGTGCGTGCGTGCGTGTGTGTGTGTGTGTGTGATTGTGCATGCGTGCCATAGTGTGCATGTAGCGTCAGAGGACAACCTGTGGGAGTCAGTTCTCTCCTTCTACCACTCCATAGATTGAACTCAGGACATTCCATTTGGTAGCAGGTATCTTTACCCACTTAGTATCTTGCCATCATATGTTCAGAATGCACTTCATGAGGGATGTGAAAGATCTGTGATCTGAAAGCTATAGGACACTGGTGAAGGAAGCTGATGTGGTTACAGGGAAGGCCAACCCCTGTTCATGGGTGAAAAGAGTTCAAACTGTTTGGATGCCTATGTTATCTGGGGCAATATATAGATTGCAATTCTCTGTCAAAATGCCAGAAGCATTATTCACAGACCAGTACAAAGACTAAACTTTGTACAAACTATCCTGAGTAGCCAAAAACATCTTGAAAGAAAAAAAATCTTCTTGATTCGAAATTATATTGCAAAGCCATACTGACCCAAACAGTAAGGTATAATGATAATAATAATAATAATAATAATAATAATAATAATAATAATAAAGGCACACAGACCAGTGAGCTAAACAGAAATAAATCACCTAATACAGTCACTAACTTCTAACAAGGCAACCAAGAATACACATGACAAAAAAGAACAGTCTTGGTTACCTATCTGTACTAGACCTACACATGATCAACATTCCAGCATGGGGTGGGGAGGAGCTTGAGAGGCTCCACCCCTGACGGAAGAGTTCTTGGCAGTTGTTAGCTGTGGATGTGGGAGGGGTGTTGGCCACGGGTGGGTTGCTGTACTTGGGTGGACAATCCATATCCATGCATATTTCAGAGCAGCGATGACTGGAGTTGGTTCTATACAGGAAAAGGCGCTCCACCTCACTGGTCACTCAGGCAATGAGAAACAAACCAAATATCTTCTAATTTGGATGGACATCCTTGAAAAGACATTCACTTTGCACAGCCGAGGCTGAGGAGAATAGCATCCCAGGGCATTTGTTGCTCATGTGAGGATGGTCTCTGACAGGTGTCTAGATTTATAATATGAATAAAATGATCATGAGCTATATCTACTGACAGAGGCAGGTCAAAACCCCAAGAAACAACGTTTTGGAATGAGAAAGTAGTGGACCACATAGGAAGGTGCCATCTAATATAGTTGTTCACATTGCTCATTTCTCCCAAAGGAATAGACCTACAGGCTCCTAGCACAGTCACCCTCCTTGGGATGAAGAATTCATTTGTTGTGTTTCCTTAAATGGAGGCAGTGTGTTACTTTGTTAGTTTCATCTGCATTTCCTGTATGGCATGAGGTTAATTCTACTGCTTACTCACACGGTTAAGTGACAGACTGTGACATCGTTCTCAGAGGCCCATTTTCAAGTCTCTGCTAAGAGGATTTAGACATTATCTCATTTAATGCTTATAAGTACCTTGAAAATTAGGGGAGTTTCCACTCTACAAACTCGGGAACATTAGAAGTGTAAAGTGTGAGTGAGTGAAAGGCAGGAATCTTCCCTTCCAGGTCTCCACATGAGGTGCTCTGTGCTCACCGCTCAGTCTTATGTGCTCTTGTGCTGAAGTGCACAGCTCTGCAAGGCATCAAAAAGGTGTTGCTCTCTCACTGATCAGATGAGACAATGGAGCCTCCGGAAGTGATTCCCCTCACTTGGTAAATCAGAGACTATAGAATTAAACTGGTATTTGCTTCCTTTTAACGACACTTTCTTCCTAAACCATGCACTATCTCAGGCCCAGCCCATAACCAAGGCTCTGTGGTAGACTTCTACTCTCAAAGTCACTATTTCCAACTTGCTTTTGTTTCCTGAGACATCATGCAGTCACAGGAGATGTTGCTCGGAGAGCTCGCTGATGGGAAAATCTTTGCAAAGAGCAGTGAAGTACTTGATGTGATCTTGCTTATCACAGGATCTGTTCCCACAGGCCTGGAAAATGAACTCTTCTTTCGAAGAGACCCACTAAGACCATTTGCTTGCTGTGGCTATAATGTTCCATTTCAAGCATCTATTGTTGAGATCAGGCTGTGCCTGGATCTAAGTGATTCCATATTGTGTTAAAGAGTGGTTTTCAGGCTGTTCTGTGCCCAAAGAAACTCCATTTATGCAAGCAGTTCTTGACCACATTTTGAGGGTTGAGCATTTGGGTACACACAAGAATGATGCCGTTGTCCTGAACCACCAATAGGACACACACTGATAAATGACAGGGACAGGCTGTTTGCAGCCCAGGAATGATGCCATCCCCATAGAGCACAAACTGCATGTTATACTTTCCCTATCACTGTGGTGCAAATGTTTACATTACTGTTTAGGTCCCATGGAATAATCCTGGCACAGGGAGGAGTCTGGTGTTTAGATTGATGGGTCCATAGTTTTAATATGTTTTCTTTTGGACACTAGGCTATTAAGCCACCCAAGACTCCTCCATGACTGATGGTCCAATTGGATTAATCATGACCTAACCTTCTGATGATTCTTGGGATTCTTAGGGGGACACAAGGCTATCTGTCCGTGCTCATACCTTGGGACGATTCTTGGGGACTTAACAGTACCTGGTGCATGTCCTATTTTGGCCCTGTAAGGCAGATTGCTTTTATGACTTTGTCTACCTCTCTGCTTACCAAGGAGGTCCCCTGACTTGGACTTTTTAAAGAGTAATTTCTGTATCTAAAAACTGATGCAGATATAGGCTCTGATGTGGTTTTTTTTTTCTTTTCTTTTCTTTTTTTTAAAGTAATTCTGGAAACAACTTGGATTTGATTCTAGGATGAAGGGGGAGCCTTCCTGGTAAGCCAGTGCAGGGGCTGATTGGATCCATTAGAAAGCACATATTTACATTAGTTCCAGCAAAAACACCCTTGTTTGGACAAATATGGACCAGAATAAGAGAATGTTTACAGCATCTCCACTTACCAACTGAAAAGAAAACTCATCCCGCAGACTAGATAGCTGACCTACCCTACTCCTCCCCATCAGCGCAGTCTCTTCTCAGCCTGCTCATAGGGAAAGCCACCCGGGTGCTTGATGACCAGTTTTCTAAACATCAAACTCACCACTTACAAGAAACACTGGAGGTCTTCTGGTTCATTGACCCAAGTCAGAGGTATCTTGTGGGATGGCTGCCAGGGGCTGCTCCAGCGACTCCTGAGCAAATTCAGACAGGACCCCACCCTCCTTAGAGGATTGCCACAGCTTCTCTGAATTGTTCGAATGTTCTTTTCCTATTGATGTGACTTTGGATCTTTATGACTCCTTCCTATCTGTTCTAAGTCTCTCCGTTGGCGCCAAAGAAAACAAAGGCTTTTCCCTCTTCCACACAATAGTACTTCCGACATAGCAAGGAAGCTGACATCTACCCTTTGCTTTCAGCATCCAGTAAACACTTCATTTTTGAGTGTACCTTTTAGGATATGATTTCTACATCTATCACCACCCCCCAGCCTTGGCCTTGGCCTTGGTCTTGATCTGGCACAGAGACAGGACATTTCCTCACTTTACGATATCCTTTTGGATAATCTCCTGACAGACTGTAAGTGCCCAGGTCCCATTAAATCCAGAAAGTCATTGTTTTTTTTTTTTTTTTTTTTTTAGTGGAATGTCATTGTTAAGTGGTTATGGACATGGAACTGATCTAGTTATGATAGGCCACCTTACCGGGCTGAACTTGTGTGTTCTGAAGTTTCCAGTAGGCATCTTGTAGCCCAAACAGAACCAACCAGAAAAGCCTCCATCTCTTCAAGGACCAGAGGAAAAGGTTGGAGAGATTTGATGGTGACATAGATAAGCACATCTCCTTTCTAGCATGTCTGCTCTCATGACTCCTCTGCCTTTAGAAGAAGAACCCCGGTCACCCTTGCTTGTACCAAAGAAGAACTCCCCACAGGCACATGGGGACCAATGTCTCTCTGCTCTTCCATGTCTCGGTCCTTCAAAGGGGAGGGGGGAAAAGGAGATCTATGAGCCTGAAGCACAGTCTGGACTCTGATGTCCACACAGAAACCCTTTGTTGGGAATACCACATCCCATAGGGACACCGAGTGCCCTGACTGTTTATATTCCCACTCAGCAAGGCTTGTCTATGCTCCCTTCCCAGATCTTCTGCCAATCTCTCCTTCCTTGTCTTCAAGGGGTCCCAAATGATGTCCAGACCCGAGTTCAGAGGCCTTACAGCCAGAGATCAGTTTGAAGTCCAATGTCTTGGAACATTTTTATTTCTAATTTGTTATTTTAAGCACATTGTGATTTAATGACTCTTTGGGATTCCAGTTAGCGGTTGATGCTGGAGAGCCGAGGAATGCATGTTTAATTTTTTTCATCCTGTAACCAGTGTTTCATCTTAGACTAAATAGATGCACATTTGAGAAATCCCACAGAATCGCTGAGAGAAACTCTGATGTTTATGTAAGTGTCTTTGTGAGTGAATGACTTCAGCAAAAAGGAAACAATCAGATTTGAGTCCAAAGGCTTTGTGGAACTCCACCAAGTCCTTAAGTTGTCCATCAGTATTAGCTACTTCCCCGTCTGTGTCCTCATGGGGCTGTACTCGTATTGCTGAGATTGATGTATTGGTGCTGGGCTCCTGTTTCTGTACCTTCTGCACCAAACACAGACAACACTCATCTCTGCTCTGGGGCTGGACCTGGGTGGCTTTTTAATGTCCATGGGATTTTAACCTCTTTTGTATTCCCTTTTAATAAAATAAAGTAGTGAAGGGAGCTGGCTGGAACAGGAAGTAGATGGAGAGGCTTATGACAGGAACCTTGTAAATTAAAAGCCTTCCCTTCTCTGTCAGTTTTCCCAGAGGTCTTGGTAAATGCTACAGCTTCTGTTAACAAAATGTTTCAGCACTAGAAGGACAGACAACTCTTGGCCACATAGGTCAGAATTGCTTAAAACTTTCTCTATGTGGCTGGGTGTGTGTGCTCTGAGGACTAACCCTCTTGAGGACAACTCCAAGTCGTATTTTTCTCTGGATGAAGAGTGCCAAGCCCATCACCCTGGTGGGAGTTCTATAAAGGTGTGCTGAATTTTGTTGAATAAAAAACGAGCTTGTGCTCAGGAGGGGACAGAGAACCCAAGAAGTGTGTCTCTCACACTTCAGTCACACCAGCAAAAAAGATCACGTAACAAGCATGCCCAGGGACAAATTCCTCAAACCAGTCATTTCTCTGCCCTCTGTTGGATAGGAAGTGCTCAGAGTGGTCATGTCACCCACCATAGATATGTTACATAGGTATCGAATGTGTCGTTACCAATAAATAAATAAGTAAATGCATTTTCTGCTTCAGCACTGATTGTCAAAGCAGAACACAGCCACACTGAGAGATCATTTTGAGAAGAACTGGGTAATAGAATGTTTGTAGACATTTTTACGTCCGTTAAGCTGTGGCAATTGGAGTCCAAATGCCTTTGTTGGCAAAACTGTACCATGGGCATCAATGAGGAAAGAGAGTCGTGCCAGGCCTCGCTGGCTGGCAGGGGAGCCCGTACCATGTTCAGGGCAGTAGAATGGAGAGTCATCAAGGCTTCCAAGGGGTTTTATAGCCATGTAGTCAGAGTTCCCTGAGTGCATGGCTTCCATTTCCATTCTGGCTGCCAGCTGGCCGAGTGGGGACCACCTAAGTTGTAGCCCCAAAGGAAATGAGAAGGCAGGTTCTCGTCTCCCTCAATTCTCCTGCTCCTGCCCCCTCCACTGCCTGAAACCCTACTGTAAAAGAGCCTGCATTTCTGAAAATCCATTTCCAGTTAAAATTAAGTACTACTAGAAGGGATTGTATTTCAAACTTTCATTACTCTCTTCTGTGTGTGAACCTGTTTCAAAGACGGTTTCCAAGTAGAAGAAGAGGGTGGAAGGTCCGGGTCCTGTTCCTTCCTGGTTGCAAACCTAGCTCCATTCTCCACTCTTCTTTCTCTCCATCCCTTTCCCAGGTGACTTTGCAGCATACTCAGCAAATGGTAGGGGTACACTGGTTCTGCTTTACCTAAGGGACATGAACTGAGACCTCAGTGGATACCTTAAACCATGGATAATACCGAAACCTATACAAGTGTTTTCTCCTATGCCTACACATCTATGAGAAAGTTTAGTTTGTTAATCAGGTACAGAAAGAGATCAGCAACAACAATACCTCAATAAGACAATAATAGTAATGTAATTATTAAATACTATGCTATGGCAGGCTTTCTAAATGTTTTATTGTATTAAAACTCAGTAGCCTTGGGATATAATGTTTTTTCCCCTAAGAAATAACAACTTTCACTGTTTTATTTAAAAGAAGGCCTCTGTTTGTATCATGTACATATCCAGCATCACTTCTCATTAGCTCACTATTTAATGAAACAAGGGTAACTTGAACACAGCTATATTACCACGACAGTTAGTCTAATAACCAAAAATAGCTGCTAAGTGATGAATGGGAGAGTAGCTTTTAAATCATAAATATACTGGGTAAAGGAATGATTCATAGTGTGTGTATGTGTGTGTGCTTGAGAGAGAGAGAGATGTGTATAGGTCAGAGGAAAACTTGTTGGAGTAACTTCTTCCCTCCACAGTCTGGATGCCCACTGGGATATGGAACCCGACTTGTCAAGATTGGAAGCCAGCTAGTGCCTTTACCATCTGAGCCATCTCACCTGTCCCAGAATAAGACTAACCTCATGTAACTGAAACGGACAGAACCTTAGCTAGGAAGGGATGGCTGCACATCTGCCAGCTGCCGCTTTGAGAGTGCCTCTGTGAATTTCCTGGAACGATGAGCTGGAAGACATGTGCGCCAGCAGAGACCTTAGCAGTGCTCGCTCAGGTGACCGTGCTCCCTCGATGGTGCTCCCCCCTTGCCGTTGTGATGAGAACATCAGCACACACTGTAGGAGCCTGAAAGACACGGGGTCAAGACAAGTAGCACCAGCCACCCTGGCTGAGGCTACCCTCAGGCAGCCAGAAGCCAGCCAAATGCAGGAGTATGAGTGGATCCATTGTATCAGTTGAAAGCCTCAGGCTTCTGAGCTATGTAAGCACACAGATATTTTGAGGTAGTTGGTCGGACATCGTCATGTTACGATAAAAGCTACTGGAGGAGGATGGAGATATCTGAAACTATGAAGAAAAGGATTCACTCAGTATTCTGGGTGCCTGAGAGGAGACCTGCATGTCTTTCCCCAAATGCAGAGATGTGGCATCTGGGTCTTTATGTGTCCACTGCTGCAAGGAGTTGGAGAGGGTAGGGATCGGGGAGACAGGATTCGTGTCATAGTTCTTGTGTGCAAGTCAGCTTTGCCAGAGGCGATCCTCATTAGGGAGTCCTGCATGTGGGAATTGGTGGGGCTTGGAAAAATAATGCCTCCCCAAAAGCTTACGAGTTGTGGCATTACTGGGAGTGCCGAAACTGAGGAAGAGTGTGAGGACCCATTCTCCCAGGCTCACCATGCTTCCCCATCAACACAAAGCAGGCAGTTCTTCCCTGTGTATTCCTTTCATGATGTTGTTCCTCACCATAGACCCAAAGGCAATAGCTAAAATAGACCACGGGCTGGAATTTCTAAAAGTGTGAGCTAAAGTGAGCCTTTCCTTTTTATAGTTGATTTTTTCACGGGCATTTTGCCCACAAATGAGGGAAAATTGACTAAGTTTTCTTCATTTTCCAGATGGGAAAATTAGATCCAGATCAATTAAGAAACTCAGTCATGCAAATCCTAGTCTGGCAGACATCTTCCACTGATAGGAAATGTTTTAGGCTGGGAAGACCCACAGCAGCCATGCAATAAAGCACTCCAGACACGCTGATAAAAAAGTAGCCATAGACAAGGCGGAAATCCACTTGGAAGCTCTGATGAGGGGCTGCACTTCATTTTTGCATATCACAAAATAATCTGTTCTTGATTTTCTCCCTAGCCACTAAAAACGAGGAGGAAGAGGAGATGGAGGTGATGAGGATCAGGTAATGGAGGAGGAAGAAGAGAAGAAGGTGGAGGAGGAGGAAGTGATGGTAGAGGAGGAGGTGGAGGAGGCAGAGGTGGAAGAAAAAGAACCACTTTTGGTCCATGGGCTATACAAAAACAATCAGCAGGTGTGAGACCAGAATACCACATGTAAATGTCAAGGCTTAAATTCAATTCTGTCAACTTCGATGTAAATCAAACCAAACAAATTTTTCTGTGTGTGTAGTTTGTGTATTCCTGAACTTTGATTACCTTCATTACCATAGCTCAGAACCCTCAGGAGTTTATATTAGACACTCAGAGAGAAGCATTATTTTCTGGCCCTCCCAGGAACATTGCACATGTGAACTAGAGTGGTTGTAACTGGATGTGAATGAACCTGCTCTATCAGTTGAAAACCTCAGGCTTGCCGGTACACAAAGGTTTTGAAGTGCTTGGGTTTTCAGCATCGCTGTGTGAAAAGATACATCAAAGGAGGATGGAGATAGTTGGAGACTTTGAAGAGAAAGTTTTCATCTGTATACAGGTTGCCTAAAAACCAGCAGAATATAGCCAGGTGTAGTGGCGCACGCCTTTAATCCCAGCACTTGGGAGGCAGAGGCAGGTGGATTTCTGAGTTCGAGGCCAGCCTGGTCTATAGAGTGAGTTCCAGGACAGCCAGAGCTACACAGAGAAACCCTGTCTCAAACAAACAAACAAACAACCCCAGCAGAATATACACAACAGATATTAATACCTGAGAGGAGACCTGCAAGTCTTTCCCCACAGAGAGACACATGTCATCTGTGTCTTTACATGTGTCCACTGTTGAGGGGAGTGGGAGATAGCAGAGAGGGAGGTCGTGGATGGCTTTGGTAGAGCAAGAATCCGTTTTCTTCAGGGAGCTGATCCAGGAGAGGCTACGCTTGCTCCAGTAGAAAGTTGACGCCCATGCGCATAGAGGGTGTCAGTGGACTCAGTGGGCTTACATAACAAAGCATATGCAACTGGAAGATAGAAGATCTGGGAGAACTGGAGGAAAAGAATTAGGAGTGCTTATGATTACAGCACAAAACCTTGTGTGCTTGTATGAAATGATCAAAGAATACAGAGAATTAAAAAATAATCAGGCCTTTCCTAATCACTCTTTAAATGGTTGTTTTCTTTTCTCTCTGACTCCATTGAAGGTGTGTGTGTGTGTGTGTGTGTGTGTGTGTGTGTGTGTGCGTGTGTGTGTGTGTGTGTGTGCGTGTGTGTGTGTGTGTGCGCGTGTGTGTGTTGAAGATAAAGCTTCAGCGAAATCACAGTGTTATCACAAAAGATGATGCAAATACATATGAGTATCATCTCCATATTCCAGATGAGGAAACTGAGCTTTCGAGTTCATAAGGTGCTTGCTTGATGAAGAGAAGCAAAATTCAGAGATCTGTGTATCTGGCTTCAGACCCAGAGTAGGAACAATTACTGACCATACTCATGGGGAAAGACAGTCCCTTGGGCCCTGGCTGGCTAGCAAAACCCTTGCCTGCCACCACGCTCTCTGCATCGTGCTCTGCCTTAGGCTGTCCAGCAGAACCAAATGGGAAAATAAATAGTCATGACAAGATAAAAGGACCAGCATGGGCTGTTTCCAATCATGGGTGGAAAGCAAACATTAAAAGGCTGCTCTGCTGTGGCCTTTTGTGCCGTGTTTATAAAGTTCTGGGATTGGTAGGGTCTAATGTCATTCCGTCGTAATTCGATTTCCATGAGAGAAGCTAACCCGGTCCAATTGTTCCACATGTTGTCATGTCCTAGAGCTGGAATGACATCCAGGTGCCTTCCCTGACCTTGAATAAGGCACCTAGCTTTTTCTGTAGGAGAGAACCCTAGACTTCCTTCACTGGGCCACCCACAGGGTTCTGCATACAGGAAAAATGACATCTTCTAGCATCCCACCACATGCAGTCCTGTGTACCAGGACCAGAACTTGTGTGTGACTGTCCTGTCGTCAGCCACTGTTTCCTGTTGCCAAAGCAACATCTTACCACTTGTTTTCCAGGCTCTCTCATGTAGAGCAGGGTACGCATGCATCCTGGACAGACTGGTTGGGAATTCTGGCATCTATTTCTCCAGTTCCCCTTGTGCCAGCCTGGTGCATTGGGACAAGATGGTTCCATAGCTGATTCTCAGTTTCCTTCTCTGCAGAACGAACAGTTGTAACTCTATCTGTTGAAATACTGAGAAAATTTCAAACGCCATTGTGTAGGTAAGCAAAAAAAATAATAATAACAAACTCACAAAGGGTCAGTAGCTCAAACTATAGTAGTACTCGTCATGAGGCAGGAGGCAAGGGGTGAATCAAATGGAATTGGAGAATCACAGAGCCCCTTATGTGTGTGGATTCAGGCAGTCTCTGAAAAGGCCAACCTTAACCAGGCAGTGTCTCAGCTACTGAGACCTCGGTCAGTCCGGCTACCTGTGTCCTTTTCCATCTCCAAATGATTTCAGTGTTGCTGCTCATGAGGATCTGAAAACTCCAGGTACAGCCTCTGCAGCTAGATTCCCACCATCCCCTGACCTCATCAAACCTACTGAGATCAGAAGCCAAGGGAGTTAAAGTGTAATGTGCAGGCAGGATACTGAAAGAGTGTACGACATCTATGATCTAGGCATTGTAGAATGCTCTGTCAATCACAAAGCAAGTGCCTCCAGAAACGAAGCAACACTAGAATAAAATATGTGTTATCTTTTCTTTCAGACCTTCCTCTCCTTTCAGTAGCTGCACAGTCAGAGTAGAGCAGATCATACACAACTCAGCACTAGTAACCCATTAGAAAACTTTACAATGCCCCCAGTCCATGAAGCATCTTCAGCCTACTGAGGGAACTAGAAGGGGTATCTTCAAACTACTCTATGGAATATTGAGATGAGATAGGGAATAAACCTATGTCGTGATAGACTGTTCCCCTGGAAGTAATGTGGATGGTCCTGGAACATCAGAGGCTACAATGCACCGGACTGAGATGGGCTTGTTTGACCCAGAAGAATAACTTAGGCAGTGATGTGAATGATGGCTTTGATGAGAGAAATGATAAAGTCAGAAAGACACTGAATAAACAGCAGAGCAAGGGTGATTGTTGAAGCAAGATGGCTCGGTAGGATTAGAAAAGGAGGAAGCAGGGTTGGTAGCTATGGAGGTAAACAATGGCTAGAAGCCGAAAACTGATAAGATGGCGAGAGGAAGAAGAAGGAATCGCTGAGATTTCCGTGCCACCACGGAGGTAGGGGAAGACAGATGTGCAGAAAGGGGGAGGGGAATGGGGAGCAGTTTGCAAAAGCAGATAGTGGGTTCAGTTTTTGATGAGTTTGGTTTGAAGTGCTTTGAAGACAGCCCAATAAAAGATGTCCTGCAAGCACTTGAGAGAATGCCTGCCAGCCCCAGCAGGGACTGCCAACTATTACATGGACACGAACGAAATGATGTTGAGCCATCCAGGAAGGTTGCCTATCTTCCTCCTTTCTCGTCTCCTGCCTCTTTTCTATCTCCACATCACACTGTCCTCTTTCCTGTCTCCATCTCCATGTTACGTGCATGTAATCTATGCAATCTACAGCCAGTCATATGCTAAGCATGCACTCTGCCGCTGAGCCTCCCCAGCAGCCTCCCCAGGAAGATTCGGTGGGTCAGGGCCACAGATGAAATCATCAGGAATCCAAGCAAACACATGTGATGTGTGATGTGGATACAGGCACAGACGGCCAAAGCTGGACTGGTGAGCTGTGATGGACATGGATCAATTCTCAGGAGCGAGGCATCCAGGAAGGTCTTATATTGTAGAAGGAAGCTATCCAGAAGTAAGGCTGAGAAACATGAGTTAAAATTTGCTCCATGGAACCTATCTGAAACTTGGTGGTCATATTATCATTCTTTGTTACATACCGGGGATTAGTTCTAGAACACCCTGGAGACACCAATGCCAGTGAATTCGAATCTCCTTATAACAATTTCTTTATCAGCTATGCATAACTCTCGAATAATCTCTAGAAAGACCTTTTAAGGAATGATGCCGAAGTTTTCAGTATCTGTTCCAGAGAAATGAATGTACTACAAAAAATATAGTATCTTTCTTTTCTAGGCAACTTACAGGTCAACTCAATCTTATTGAGGGTCCTTTATATATGTTGCCAGGTTAAAGGCTGGTTAAAATTGATTTGATGCATGTCAGACAAGTGTCAATCATGTTTAGGATTGGAGACTCGGTTCTAAATAACTGCTAATGTTTGTTGATATTTTTATGTCAATCTTGATTTTCTGTTCAGAGAAAACAGCCATAAACTTGGCTCCATAATCCATTGCCTGGTCCCTCAGGCTAGCCCAGTCTTCTACCGCTTGACTAAATTACCAAGAATCTGCCATAGTCCTGGAATTTGAGAATGGAGAAGCAAAAAATAATAATAAGAAAAGACGATCTTATGTGTTTCTATACATCACGGAAAATGTGCTAGGGCCTTCCTTTGGGTCACGTGTCAAGTGAGGTTGGGACCCAGCTGTGGCACATTGCATTCATCTGTATTTGCTTTTTTAACAGTCAAAAGCTATGTGGCTTTGTAAAGAAGGGGAGTTTATTTAACTCATAACGGGGAAGGTTCAGGAGCACAGAACGGGTATTTTCTTGATGAAGCCTTTGTGACTGACGGCATCACAGTGTTGGGAGCCCGTAGGAGACGAGACCATGTTGCTAGAGGGAAGGTCCAAGTGCAGGAGGAGGCGAAGTTTGTTCTTCTTCTATAACACTGTTGCGAGGACCAGGAGGTTCCCAAGAACTACCTCAATCTCTCCCAAAGTCACGGTGGCCCCTATGATGTCCTTCCAGGCCTCACATCTTAGGGGTGCCGCGTCACTTCTGCAACACCACTGTAGAAGGTGGACAGACCTCACGCCAACCATGACACATGGGAGGCAGTTCTGATCTGTGTGGTCTGAAGAAAGCACACTGAATGCTAAGCCATCATGATGAAGCGTTTTACTTAGTGAGTCTGTCAGGCAGCTTCCCATCGCTGTGATACAGTGAGCCAGATAACCAACCTGAAAACGGAAGGACTGACTTTGGCTCACAGTTTCAGGGGGTTGGTATATATTTGGTTACAGTATAGCACGGTGGCAGTAGCATGTAGCAGAGGGAGGTACCTGGGGAGCAAATAATTAGAGATGAAGAAGCTGGACTCCCAGTGGTCCCTTCACAGGCGTGACCTGAAAGGTCCAATCTCCTTCCTGTAAGCTCAAGCTCCTAAAGGTTCTAACACGTCAACAGTGCCACAGGCTTGGCCCCAAGCCTTTAACACATACACCCTTGGGAGATTTCTAAGATGCAAAACACCCTAACAAGTAAAAATCAAGCCTGTATCCTTTCTCTTCAAACAGCCTGTGAAGAATGGAAAGAATTGGCTAAAGTGTTTGTCTCCACTCAGATGGCAGATAAAGGACTGACGGTGGCCACTTCAAGTACCGTCGAGATTTGAGATTCACAGGCTGGAGTAAGTCATGTGTACTTACTCCTGGATACTAGGATCTTTATTCAAGCCTAAATTACTTCTCCAATACTGTTATTTTGTGTTGTTCCCAAGAGAAACTTGGGCTGGTATTTGGGGACCGAAGGGGAGAAATACCAAGCAACGATATAATTCCCAGTCCACTCAGTTGAGAGAACATTTGTTTATTTCTGACCCCACTTGGGGTCACGCGCCTGTGTGTTCATCTCACTAGCACGTCACCCTCCATATAGTGTGTGATTAACTGAAACCCACAAGTGGCTTCTTAGGTTAACTTTGTACCTAGAATTAAAACCTGATTTCCCTTACATTTCTGTCAGTGTTAACAGTCAGAGATCGAGTGGTAGAAAAATTTATCTGGGTAACTTTCAGTCTTAGAATTTGAGCCTGGAGTTTAAAAATCAACAAAATAGCTGTTAGGGGTTTGGTTTCCAGGAATCTAGAAGATTCCTACCATGGGGTTGTGCGATGTTCCTGCTTTGGGTGACTGCACCTCTATGAACTATGCTAAGAGAGCCCGGCATCTAACTAACTGAGTGGGAGGCTTTATCCACAGTGCATTTCAAAGTTAGGGGCCCAGCTTCTCTCATCCCTAGGCTGAGCTCATTAAATAAGCTCCCAAACACACTGTGGTTAGAGGATTCTTTTTATCTTTGAATGATACACATCTAACTCGGTAATTTCGAACAAAATATCTTTGCTTTCATGTCGGAACTCACCATTTGACTTCCTTATGACTCGGAGAGTTTGAACATCATAAATAATAGTGGCTCATAAGAGCCCAAATGACTATAAAAGCCTTGAAAAGAAAACTTTGAAGTTGGTGTCTCCCTGACTGCAGTGCCAGGCAGAGTTTGTCCAAACTATACGGAGCAAAGGAACCAAAACTCAGGATTTTTCAAAGTTGAAGAAAAAAATTGAATTGAGGGTTTTTTGTTTGTTTGTTTGTTGTTTTTTGTTTTTCTTTTGCTGCCATGTAGACATTTTGTTCCAAGGCAGCTGTGTTTTTTAACTGGAGTGGTAGAAATTCTGAGGGCCGGAGGCAGTCTGAAAGAAATACCCACAGGCAGCTAGCTGGAGTTGCTTCTCCATCTTACCTTGCCATAGCCACAGGCTCCATGGCAGCCTGCAAGCTCCCAAGAGAACAGAAACATTAGAATTAAATTGTATTTATTAAATATTTGATTGGCGGGTGGTAGACGTGCATATCTGAGGCACAGTGTGATGCTTTGCTTCAGGTAAACAACAGCTACAGATCAGATAACATAGTTAGCATAGTTACGACCTTGACCGTTTACCAGCTCTTTACAGTTCTCTCTTCTAGCTCCATCCAAGTGTTCATTATATTCAGCTTCCTGTGCCTCAGATGCCAGCCTGGGTTCCTTTGAGACTTATTGTTTGTCCCTTAGGGACCAAACAGGGCCCAAATGCTCACAGAAAGCTCTGTGGTTAAGAGCACATTTCTAGACTGAATAAATATTTTCCTGGGTATGTCAGTCCAGGCAGACATATGTCACTCTTGAGGAGCTACCAGAAGCCATGGCCCGTAAGAGTGGTTTTGGTTCACAACCATTCAGACTTAGGAAACACCCACCCAACATGAAGGATGAGGCTGGGGACTGGTATTGTAGGCAGACGGGATAAAATAAACACATGAGCAAGCTGAGCCCCACCATCACAAAGGACTCCGTGAGGCTTTAGGATGGCTCTGCCTCTCTTTCCATCAAATTTGGATTAGCTGATGCAAAGGAGAAAACAGAACAAATAAAGGAAATCCACAGATAATCCCCGGGCCTCCATCTGAGCTGGGGTTTAAATTCCCTCTGGCCCAAGCTCTCTTTTTTTCCCTTCTTCCAGAGCTGAGAATGAGGAGATCACACCAGGCACTCTGTGCCCAGCCAAGGCTCACTCATCTCTTCCTGTCATAGGCTGAATGGAGCCCACTGGCAGGTTGAAGGGCAGGATATATAAAGAGACTGATTCTGCAGAACAGGGTGCTGGCCTGGGGGGGGGGGCGGAGGGGGGGTAGATGCCAAAGGCTGGTCAACTCAGGCTGTGCAGATGATGAGGGCACAGGGTGGAGGAAGTCTGTGGGACAGCCATGGAGAAGTGTGGGACCAGCTGTGATGAACACAGGCCAAAAGCCGCCGGACACAGAGTGAACAGGAGGACGGAGGGAAGGATACACTGTGAGAGATACTGGGGAGCAGGAGAGGGGTGAGGGAAGGAGCAGGCAGGGCTGTCTGTCTGTCTGTCTGTCTGTCTGTCTTTCTTTCTCTCTCTGTCTCTGCCTCTCTCTGTGTGTCTCTGCCTCTCTCTGTCTCTCTGTCTCTGCCTCTCTTTGTCTTTGTCTCTGCCTCTCTCTGTCTCTGTCTCTGCCTCTCTCTGTCTCTGTCTCTCTCCCTTCCCTTCCTGCCTTACGTCCTCCCACCCTCTCTTTTCTCTTTCTGTTTTCTCTCCCTCTGTTTTTCTTTCTTCCCACAACCTACTCCCCTGCCCCTCACTCCTTCTCCCTCTTTCCTTGACACTTACTACACTATTTTAAAATCCCAGAACATCGACCAACAAGGCCAGCCCCTAATGAGAGGTGCATCATCATCCTAGCCTCGATGAGCTGTAAGCCACTGCACTTCGCGCACAGGGGGAGGCAGAATGGCTGTCCTCCTGGGTCCAGATGTCACCCAGGCATGGAGATGAGGCCTTCTTATCTGGGCCCCCCCCCCGCCCCCCGCCCCTGTGAGATGACCGCTTTGCCTGGAGAAACTTTACCAAAAAGTAGAAACATCTTCCTAGGGTCTTACCATCCCAGTGGCGCTAAGGAATCCGGACTCTTTGCCTCATCAGTAAAATGGAAACAAATCGGTTCAACTTGTAGGCCTGATGCAGGCTACGGAAACAGAGTCTTCCCCCTTAAATGAACCAAGCAACCTGCCCCTTAGTTCCACTCTCTCTTCCCTTTCTCCTTATTTCCTCCCTCTCCTAGTCATCTTTTCTGTTACTGTGACAAAGTATTTGGGAGAAACAGCCTAAGAGGGGACGTGTTGGTTTTGCCTCAGGTTCTCGGGGGATTTCATCCATTTGTATTCAGCTATTCCCTTGCTCCTTGGCTGTGCGCCTGGGGCTAGGCTGGCGCTTCAGAATGGAAGAGTGCTACGGAGAAGAGAACAGCCATACTCATCACACCCATGATGGGGACAGAGAGAATGGGAGAGAGTTGAGAGGAGGGTTAAAGAATAAGGCATCCCCTCATGCCCTGTGACCCGGCTCCCAGCCAGGCCTCACCTCTGAGTGGTCACTTAACATGAATCCATCAATGAGCCCGTCCGTGCTGGTAATCAGGGCTCCTAGTGCTACCAGCTATGGAGCAAGCCTTAAACAGTGAGCCTTTTTGGAGGAACACTCAGGTTTCCTCCTTCCTCCTCTCTGCTCCCCTCCCCTGCCTTCCTTTCTCCTCCCCTCTTTCCCCACTTTCTCTCTCCCCCTCCTCATCCCGCCTTCTCTTCTTCTCCCACTCCTCACACTTTCCTCCTCTTTTAAAAAATACTTACAGCTATAAGAACCAAAGCTCCCTGCATTCTCCTCGTTAATATTCTAGTGCTTTTTTCAGCTATTCCCATTGGTTAATGATTTTTTTAAATGTCCTCTAGAAAAAGAAACTTTAAAAATATCCAGAGCTCTACATACACTGGAGCAGGAAGCAGGGCAGATAGGCTGTAGCCACCCTTAGGGGAGATGCTGGTGAAGAAGTAGAAGCCTCCGCAGCACGGTTAGGAAAATAAAATAAGCAGGCTCAACAGAAGTAATGTCCACACTCATCTGGAACCTGGACCGAGCCTTGGAAGCATGGTCTTCTCTGCTGGGTGTCTTAGACACTTAGTGTAAAAGCATCTCCAGGGGCCTTCTTGCAGGTGTGAAGATAAGTTCAAGCTTTTAACTTGGCACTGCCGCTGTCTTCCGCCAGGTGCTCCAGTCTAATAGTGAGTGGGAAGGCCCTTATTGGCTACTTTAAAGGTGTGTCTCATCCTGTGTTTCATAATCACTCAGAGAACCTTGTAACCACCACACACTTCCCCCTGACCCCCATCCCTACCTTCACCCACAAATCTAAAAGCCCTTAACCAGTGACCCTCAGAGAATCCCCTTCAGAAATCCCTTAGAAGAGGGGCTGCCACAGAGAGCCACTAGGCACAGGGACCTTCCCAATGTGCCCATGTCTCTCAATGCAGAGGGCCCCTGTGGCTACAGCTCCTGCTCCTCCACATTTAACTAAAGGGCAAGACAAACATGTGAAGTAGAATAGTACCTCTGCTGGGCATGTGCAGAGTCCGTCATAGTCAATACCTATACACAGTGTAGTATAATAACCATTTACACTGTACTTACACTGTACTAAGTAGTATGAGTCTTCATGAGACCATTTATATACAGGCAGATGCATATAGGCCTGGGTGACATCATCGTAGATAAGGGGCAGATCATCCTGATTTTAGAAGTCTGGAAAGCCATTACCGTTGGTGCCAAGGGATGTGTTGCTTCCTTAAGCGCCAAGTTTCTCTCTCAGGTACTGCCTACCACCTCTTTTGCTACTCTGTCCTGAAGCTCTGGGCTTAGGAAATTCGTGCAAAGCTTCTTAGACCTGGAGGCACAGAGCTGTCAGACTGGGAAGGGCATAAAGGCTTCTAACAGATGAACAGCATCAGGGCTTCCTGTTTGGGCTTAGCTATCCCAGCGAGAGGTAGCACAGGACGCACATCTCAGCATCAAGGAAGGGAGGCAGCTGCTGGTCTGAACGTCACAGTGGATGCCTCCCCATTCCTTCTTCTTCCTCCTCTTCTCATCCCATTCTGCCCCTCTCTATGTTTTAAAACATTAGACAGAGCGCATCCATGGAAGTAAAATGAAGCGTTTGCTCTTTCTATCCATCACTTATCCTGGAGAGACATGGTGATGACTGCAGATCTGAGGCCCTAACATTTATAGCTCTGAGGTCTCCAGGAGACTCACCAAAAGTAGCCGAAGAGAATGGGAGCCATTACGGATCACCAAGAGAGGCTCTTGGTTTTTAAATAACTCTTTTGATCTTCGAGGTATTTGCAAGGCCTTGCCATTTTGACATTCCTTGAAGGACTTTTTATAAAACATGAGATGCCCTCCCCATTAGACATTTGAAATCCAACCATTTTTTTTTTAAGTTGCAGAAGAAATACTCTTTTGCAAACCATCTGTTATTTAGTAATGTGCAAATTGCAATAAATAATTCCAGATTCTTTTCTGCAAACTTGGTTATAAACAAACTGCTCCACATGCAGAAATGGAAGTCATTTTCCTTTGAAAATTCATTAAGTTATGCATGATTGGGAGAGGTCAGGGGGAAGCTTGCCAGCAGATGCCAGGCAGCTTTATACGGCACACAAACAATGACACAGAGCCAAGCACTGATGATCCTTCCGGAACTTTCCACATTCTTCATCAGGTCTACTCCTGACCCACTCTTGGTACAGGTTTCACCGTGTGTGTGTGTGTGTGTGTGTGTGTGTGTGTGTGTGTGTGTGTGTGTAAAGCCCTAAATTATACTAGCTAAAACATTACTAAACTATAATTCTTTTCTAGCCAAATAACAGAAAATCCCAAATAAAAATTATATTACATTTTTTTTATTTTCCCCTAAAGTTATTAGAAAACCAAATTTCCCAATACTCACTAAATATGTTGCTGCCTTTTCTTTGGAGGGAGACATACTGGCTGTGTCTCTTTCTAATGGTCAAGCGAGGGCTTATGGGGGTCAAGCCAATTCTAATGATGTAGGGGAGAGTGAACTGAGAAAATGGTAACTCTCACTCAGGGACCACTCATTTTCTTTGATCAAAAGCAGATTTCTGGGGCCAGCACCAGTGAGAGACAGGAGTGGAGCCAGTCCCTCTAACTGTCCTGATATCTCTTCTGGGGACTGCCTCTCAGGCCTTATATTCTTCACACTCAAGGACAATAAGGCTAATACTATTTGATGCAGCTTTCTTTTCAGACCATAGGATTTTGGGTTAGTTTTGCTTTTTTATTTATTTTTATTATTATTTTTTTATTTTGGGGGATGTGCATTTGAGGTTACTGAGGCAAATAGGAACTTGGTGGCAGCAAGCCACAAACTCTCCACTTGAATATGATGAATATGCTTTCAGTTATTACCAGAATCTGCAAAAGAAGTTGGGGAAAATTCTGGCTCTTGTGAATAAAGCTGCTATGGACATAGTTGAGTAAGCCTCCTTGTGGTATGGTGGAACATCTTTTTGGTACATGCCCAGGAGTGGTATAGCTGGGTCTTGAGGTAGAGCTATTCTGAATTTTCTGAGAAACCACCAAATTGATTTCCAAAGTGGTTGGACAAGATTGCACTCTCACCATCAATGGAGGAAGTGCTCCCCTTTCTCCACATCCTCCCTGGCATGTGCTGTCACTTGAGTTTTTAATCTTAGGCATTCTGGTTGGTGTAAGGTGGAATCTCAGAGTGGTTTTGATTTGCATTTCCCTGGTGACTAAGGAAAATGAACATATCTTTAAGTGCTTCTCGGCCATTAAAGATTCTTCTGTTGAGAATTTTCCTTTTAGCTCTGTACCTCATTTCATAAATTGTTAGTGTCCAATTTCTTAAGTTTTTTTTAAACATATTTTGGATATTAGCCCTCTCTTGAATGTATGGTTGGTGAAGGTATTTTTCCATTCTGTAGGTTGCCATTTTGTCCTACTGATGGTGTTTTTTGCCTTATAGAAACTTGTCAGTTACATGAGGTCTCATTTGTTGATTCTTGATCATAGTGACTGAGCCTCTTGTATTCTGTTTGGGAAGTTTTCTCTTGTACAAATGCATTCAAGGCTATTTCTAACTTTTTTTCTGTTAGATTTAGTGTATCCAGTTTTACATTGAGGTCTTTGATCCACTTGGACTTGAGTTTGGTGCAGGGTGATAAATATGGGCCTACTTGCATTCTTCTACATGCATACCATCAGTTAGACCAGCACCATTTGTTGAAGATGCTTTTTTTATGTATGGTTTTGGCTTCTTTGTCAACAATCAAGTGTCTGTAGGTGTGTGGGCTTATTTCGTGGTCCTTGATTCTATTCCATTGATCTGCCTGTATGTTTTTATGACAATACCATGGGTTTTTATTACTACAGCTTGAAATACAGAATGGTGATACCTCCAGCTCTTTTATTGTACAGGATTATTTTAGCTCTCGTGGGTTTTTTTGTTTTTCTATATGAAGTTGAGAATTACTCTTTCAAGCTCTGTAAAGAATTGTGTTGGTGTCAGCATTTGGAGGCTGATTATGGGATGGATCCCCGGGTATGGCAGTCTCTAGAGGGTCCATCCTTTCGTCTCAGCTCCAAACTTTGTCTCTGTAACTCCTTCCATGGGTGTTTTGTTACCAATTCTAAGAAGGGGCAAAGTGTCCACACTTTGGTCTTCATCCCGGGGATCCACCCCATAATCAGCCTCCAATCGCTGACACCATTGCATACACTAGCAAGATTTTGCTGAAAGGACCCTGATATAGCTGTCTCTTGTGAGGCTATGCCAGGGCCTAGCAAACACAGACGTGGAGGCTCACAGTCAGCTATTGGATGGATCACAGGGCCCCCATTGGAGGAGCTAGAGAAAGTACCCAAGGAGCTAAAGGGATCTGCAACCCTATAGGTGGAACCACAGTATGAACTAACCAGTGCCCCCTGGAGCTCGTGTCTCTAGCTGCATATGTAGCAGAAGATGGCCTAGTCGGCCATCAGTGGAAAGAGAGGCCCATTGGTCTTGCAAACTTTATATACTTCAGTACATGGGAACGCCAGGGTCAAGAAGTGGGAGTGGGTGAGTAGGAGAGTGGGGGGGAGGGTATGGGGACTTTTGGGATAGCATTGGAAATGTAAATGAAGAAAATACATAATAATAATAATAATTTAAAATTTAAAAAGAATTGTGTTGGAATTTTGATGGAAATTGCATTGAATCTGTAGATTGCTTTTGGCAAGATGGAAACTTTTATTGTTAATCCTACTGATATATGAACATGGGAGATGTCTCCATCTTGTGATACTTTCTTCAATTTCTTTCTTCAGAGACTTGAAGTTCTTGATGTACAGCTCTTTTCACTTGCTTGGTTAGAGTTACACCAAGAAATTTTATGTTATTTGTGGTTATTGTGAAGGGTGTTGTTGTCCTAATTTTTTCCTATCACATTTATCATTTGTGTAAATGAGAACTAGAAATTTTTTTGAGTTAATTTTGTATCCAGCCACTCCACTGAAGCAGCTTTATTCATAAAAGTGAGAAACTCGAAACAATCTAGATGCACCTCAACTGAAGAAGGAAGAAAGAAAATATAATACATTTGTATAATGGAATACAACTCAGCTATTAAAAACAAAGACATCATGCAATTTGCAGGGAAATGAATGCAACTAGAAAATATCATCCCGAGTGAGGTAACCTAGATCCAGAAAGACAGGCATATAAATGGATATTAGCTAT
This sequence comes from Mus musculus, assembly GCF_000001635.26. Taxonomy (NCBI): domain Eukaryota; kingdom Metazoa; phylum Chordata; class Mammalia; order Rodentia; family Muridae; genus Mus; species Mus musculus. The sequence goes on along the minus strand of NC_000084.6, from coordinate 62,830,905 downwards.
AAAGTACAGAATAATCATGCTACAATTCACAGACCCAAAGAAGCTAAGTACCAAGGAGGGCCCAAAGGAGAATCCTTAAATCTCACTTAAAGGGGAAATAAAGTAGACTTAGAAAATAGATGAAGGGAGAGAACTGGGTGAGAGAGGGATGGAGAGGGACTGGGTCTGGCACTGGGGAAGCAACTGGGAGTTTATGGAGATGATTCTAGCTGAGACTCCTAGCAATGAGGGATATAGAAGCTGATGTGGTCACCACCTATAGACAGATATGACTTCACACAAAACTTTTGAGACAAAATTTGTCCTGCCTACAAGATGGGCAGGGATAAAAAGATAGAGCCTAGATTAAGGGAATTCCCAACCGATGACTGTCCAACCTGAGACCAGTACCATGGGAGAGAGCCAATCCTGACACCATTAATGATACTCTGCTATGCTTGCAGACAGGAGCCTAGCATAATTGTCCTCTGAGAGGCTTCATCCAGCAGCTGATGGAAATAGATAAAGATACCTACAGCCAAACACTAGGCAGAGATTGGGGAGTCTTGTTTCAGCAGAGTGTGAGGAAGGATTGGGGGGGGTGGTCAGTGGAGTCAAGGACAACCCAAAAAGACCTGCAGAGTAAACTAACCTGATCCCATGGGGGGTCACAGAGGCTGAACCACCAACCAGAGAGCACGCAGGGGCTGGAACTAGGCCTCCTACACATATGTAGCAGACGTGCAGCACAGTCTTCATATGTGTCCTGTAAAAAGTGGAGCAGAGGCTTACTCTGACCCTGTTGCCTGTTTGTCTAGTTTCAGTGGGAGAGGATGCGCTTAGTCCTCCTGCAATTTAAGGTGCCAGAGCAGGTTGGTACCTATTGGGTAGGGGGCTTCCCTTCTCAGAGTAGAAGGGGAAAAGGAAGTAGGGAGAGGGGTTTGAGGGGGGACTGGAAGGAGAGGTGTGGGCTACAATAGGGTTATAAAGTGAATGAATGAATGAATGAATGAATGAATAAACAAACTAAGGGGAAATGTTGGGGAAAAAATCACAAGTAGACATGAAGGAGGCTCTGGGTTTAGTCTCTAACATTGCCCAATAATACTGGAGTTAGAAGCTACTAGAGTGCTTCCCAAAGCAGACAGAAACTCAGGGTTGGCCTCTCACTGAGATCAGATATAGGCAAGCATATTAGTTTCCTATTGCTCCATAGCCTTTAATGATTGAAAACTATTCCAGTTCCTCATCTTATAAAGTCTGTGGATCTGGAGTTTGGAAGAAAACTGGTATTCAGTGTCTCCCAGGTAGAAACGATAGTGAGAGCCATAGCTGTCAGACCAACTCAGGGGTGGGGGTGCCTTGTTCCTGCTCATTGAATCTTGACAGCACTCAGTTGCTCACAGCTGTAGGACTACAGACTACTGTATCAGTGACAGCCCTGAACCCTGCCACAGGGCTCTCCCACAACATCGGGATGTTTCTTCAAGGTTCCTAGAAGGGCCTTTTATTACCTCTTTCATTAAAAAAAAAAAACCATTAAATGTATTCTTTAACATTTTCATGCTTGTATATAATGCATTCTGACTATTGTCACCCCAACCTTCTCTTACCTTCCTCCCTCCTCCGTTCACCCTCCTCCCTCCTGTTCACCCTCCTCCTTTGCAATGACTTCTCCACACTGAGGTCTTTTTTGTTTTGTTTCTGTCTCTCTGAGTTTGACCAGAACCATCTGTGAGGCTTTGAGATTGGAACTATCCACTGGAGTCTGGCGGTTATATCAGTAATTACAAAACTGAAGAAGATGGCTCCCCATCACCCAACATCCATCAGTGGCCTTTAATTAGCAATAATGGGTAGGGTCCTACTAACCCATCCTCCATCCATTACTGACTGATGAGAGGGCTATCTTGTAGAGACTCAGTAGGAAAAATTGTACTTGCTATGGGTTCATGATTATATTTGCTGCATCACATCTAGAGGATGTATTTCACTGCTCTTCTTCCTATCTGTACTGGCTAGTTTTGTGTCAACTTGACACAGCTGGAGTTATCACAGAGAAAGGAGCTTCAGTTGAAATGCCTCCATGAGATCCAACTGTAAGGCATTTTCTCAATTAGTGATCAAGGGGGAAAGGCCCCTGGTGGGTGGGACCACCTCTGGGCTGGTAGTCTTGGGTTCTATAAGAGAGCAGGCTGAGCAAGCCATGGGAAGCAAGCCAGCAATGAACATCCCTCCATGGCCTCTGCAACAGCTCCTGCTTTCTGACCTGCTTGAGTTCCAGTCCTGACTTATTTGGTGATGAACAGCAGTATGGAAGTGTAAGCCGAATAAACCCCTTCCTCCCCAACTTGCTTCTTGGTCATGATGTTTGTACAGGAATAGAAACACTGACTAAGACAAATTGGTACCAGCAGAGTGGGGTATTCCTGTGACAACCTGACCATGTTTTGGGGAGGTCTGTGGAAGGACTTTGGAACTTTGGGCCTGAAGATCCATTCCTTGTTAAGAGCTCTGTCAGATGTTTTGTAGGAGCTTGGAAGATAATGTTGAGAACAGTGCAGAAGATGGAGGCCTGGCTTGTGAAATTTCAGAGGGAAAATTAAAGACTCTTTTCAGGGCCATTGCTGTTTTGATTGTGAAGATTCTGTAGTTCTGGTTAGCTGGGGCTGAAGAATCAGCTGTGATTAACAAGATACCAGAACTACCAAAGCAAAAACTTTGCATTACTGGAACTATTGATGCTGGTTAGCTGGAGCTAAGAAATTAGCGGTGATTAAGAAGAGACCAGCATCATTGAGGTGACATCTTCTGGGAAGTGTTTTCTGAAAGCACAAAGAGGCTGTGTTCCAGAGATGGCCAAGGTTGTACTCCTGCTGCAGCGGGACTTGGTAATCATGTAAGGGTCACCCAGGTGGTACTGGTTTTGAAAGCATGAAGGAGTCATGCAGAGCAGCTGAAGCTCGGCACTGTGAGAGGCCATGGCAGGCCATTGGTGAAGGTGCAGCCTCAGTTGCAATTGAAGGCCCAGGACTGAAGGGGTCATGCAGTGTTTTGGAGATGCCAGTACCATGAGATGACCACCAAGAGCAGCAGCAGCAGTGGGGTACAGGCATCTGGAGCCTAGAGGATGACACGTGTGCTACAAAGGGCATGGCTGGAGAAGTGACCCAAGCCCTTGGAGGAGCCCAGAAGATAGTGAGTTGGATCCCAGACATTGGACGGTTGGAGATTGACTTTTGCTTTTGATTGTGACTGTGCCCTGATATTTTCCCTCTTGAAGGAAGAAACTGTTTTAGTGGAGCCCACAGTTAAGAGACTTTTAATTGTAAAAAAGACTTTGAATTTTAAAAGAGATGGATATTTTAAAGAGATTGAAAATTTAAGAATATGTAAAGACTGTGGGACTTTTAAAGTTATTTAGAATGGGAATGAATAAGATTGTGAGGGTTGAGGCTTACTAGTGATGTTTTTGTGTGTCAAGTTGACAAGGGGTCAATTGTACTGGCTAGTTTTGTGTCAACTTGACACAGCTGGAGTTATCACAGAGAAAGGAGCTTCAGTTGAAATGCCTCCATGAGATCCAACTGTAAGGCATTTTCTCAATTAGTGATCAAGGGGGAAAGGCCCCTGGTGGGTGGGACCACCTCTGGGCTGGTAGTCTTGGGTTCTATAAGAGAGAGCAGGCTGAGCAAGCCATGGGAAGCAAGCCAGCAATGAACATCCCTCCATGGCCTCTGCAACAGCTCCTGCTTTCTGACCTGCTTGAGTTCCAGTCCTGACTTATTTGGTGATGAACAGCAGTATGGAAGTGTAAGCCGAATAAATCCTTTCCTCCCCAACTGCTTCTTGGCCATGATGTTTGTGCAGGAATAGAAACCCTGACTAAGACACTATCTTCTGGACCTTACAGCCTTTCCATCCCTGCTTTCCACAAATTCCCTAAGCTTTAGAGTCTTGGTATAAATGACTTACTTAGGACCAAGTCTTCACCTGTCATTTATTTTCAACATCTGAGGCAACCATGGGTCTCTATTTGAATTGCCATTCACTGCAAATATATACTTCTCTGATTAGGGCTGAGAGTAGCTTTTGTTTATAGATATAAAAATAGATATTTAGAAGGCACCGTAAGATTATGCCTAGATAGTATAACTTTATGCCTATTTAGGTAGCCATCAGTAGTGATTTCCCTCATGGAGTCTATGACCTCTAGGGTTTTTGACAGGTAGATAGCACTAGGCATGGGATCGCTTCTGTAGGACAGGTCTCAAATCCGAGCAGAGAGTAGTCGGTTATGACTATGGACAGTCATACGACTATTGCACATGTGAGACCTTGACTGGTAGATTATGGTCATTTTTTAGGGCTTATTAGATTGATTAGATTAGGTTCACTTAGTCAGGCAGATAATTTTAGAAATTGGGTGGCTGGAAGAAGAGAGTTCCAGGACAACCTGGACTAAGGAGTGAGACCCTAGCAGGAAAGATAGAGAAGAGAAAAGAGAAGAGAAGAGAAGAGAAGAGAAGAGAAGAGAAGAGAAGAGAAGAGAGGGCAGGAAACAAGTAAACCCTAAGAACATCTTAACTATAAAACACTTTTTAAAATGATGTTAGAAACAACTATACCCCAGATAATCTGAAAATGTAGATGAAATTAAGGTATTTTGGGAAAAATTAAAAGGATGGCATAGACACAATTCAATGAGTTAAAATGATAAACAAAAGCCTATAAATCCAGCCTTCGATAGAAGAGTAAAATCCAGCAGGTTTTCACCCTTGGTGCTACTCACAAATTCTGTCAGATATTCAAGGCACTGACAACGTCCATCTATTAAAAAATGTTATCTTAAAAGACAGAAAATGAATTTTATAAAGCCAGTATCTTGATATTATCAATGGAATATTATAGGTCAGCTTCATTTATGAACTTGTAATACGTACACTAATCATAAATAATGTACTTGAGATTAGCAGTGCAAATGTGCAGAGTAAGTTCCAGGTAGGAAGCTGTGCTTCTTTGGTATCTCTTACTCTGAAGGAAAAATATAAAAAATATACAATAGTTAAGTTCTAGACAGGAGGAATTAAAAGCAAATAAAATATTTGTTGGGAATCAGAATAACAATAGACTCTTTCTTTCCAGGTGTTGGATGCTAGACTGAAGTAGAACATCTCTAGCTTAGAAGAAATCATGTACATCGTTTGCACAGGCCTCAAACATTCCTACCAAAGCATTATTCATTTGTTTAGCTGAAATACTTGTGACTCTTACAAGATACAGTACACATCCCCAAACTGGGATGTGTGTTAGGATTTTTCCACCTGACAATGGTGTGTGTGAGTGATATGTGATCAAGAAACACCACATACATACATATGTGTGTGTGTGTGCGTATATATATATATATATATATATATGTATATATATATATATATACTTTATATATACATATAATTATATTGATATGTATAACATAATATATAATTATATTACATGTAATAGTTAAACATTATAGTATGTTATATATTATTTATAATATGTAATATAAATTATATGTATATAATGTGTAATATACTATAAAACTGTTATATAAAGTATTATATTTAATATAACATATAACACATAGTAGGTATGTAATTATAATATTGCTGTAATAATATATTAACTATAATACTTATAAATTGTAACATTTTGATTTTAATTTGTCATTTTGAATATTCTAGAAAATAATTATTTACTTAGGAACATTCACAATAGTTTCCAAAATTAACTAGAGAGGTATAACACAGGGAACATAGAAGGAGAAGCGGGGAAAAAAAAATCTAGGGTTAAAAGCTTCTGCTGCTGCTGCTGCTGCTGCTGCTTCTGCTGCTGCTGCTGCTGCTCCTGCTGCTGCTGCTGCTTCTGCTTCTGCTTCTGCTTCTGCTTCTGCTTCTGCTGCTGCTGCTGCTGCTGCTGCTGCTTCTGCTTCTGCTTCTGCTTCTGCTTCTGCTTCTGCTTCTGCTTCTGCTTCTGCTTCTGCTTCTGCTTCTGCTTCTGCTGCTGCTGCTGCTCCTGCTGCTCCTGCTGCTTCTGCTTCTGCTGCTGCTTCTGCTTCTGCTTCTGCTTCTGCTTCTGCTTCTGCTTCTGCTGCTGCTGCTGCTTCTGCTTCTGCTGCTGCTGCTGCTGCTGCTTCTGCTCCTTTCTTCTTTCCCCTTCTATGCAGGAATTCTCTGTGTAGCCTGGATGTCCTGCAACCTCTGTAGACCAGGCCACCCTTGAACTTAGAGCTCTGCCTCTGCCTCTCTAGTGCTACGATTACAGGTGTGTGCCACCACCACTCAACCCTAAATCACAAGAAATATCATTTATGCACCAACAGAGGTGTAGGTAGTCCCTGAGTTACAGCAATTTCACTTGAGGTCGATCAACTTAATCCTGATCTGATTTATGTTTTGTTTTGTTCTTGTTTTTGTTTTGTTTTCCCACCGTGCTGGCTCAAGAACAAAACACTTTTCCGTAGAACCCATTTTGTCATGGTAAATTTTGGTCCTTTCCCGGGCTGGCAGAATACAGTATGATCTTCACTGGTGATGCTCCCAGTCAGCCACACTGGGGAAACAGTGTGCTTTGTTGTGAAGGTTAGATGTAACACGCATGTTTATTTGTATTTACAACATGTTCAGCTTGCAGTGGGTTTACTGAGATGTAATACCATTTAAAATTCAGGAACATCTGTATCTTAATTCACTATAGGGCTCTTCAGATTTCACAAACAGTCTATACCATGGGAAGGGGATCAATAGACTCTTTAACACTTGGCCCTTGTACATCATTATTCAAATGGTATTAATTTTTGAATGACAGACCAAGAAGGGTGCAGCCTGGATTTGCTCAATTTAGGAAAATGTGTTGGTTGACTGCATAGCCCAAAGAGCTAGACACTTACTAAGATAATCAGGTCTAGGAAAAGAAATGTTTATCTTGTGAGTGCCTGAAATGATTGGCAGTAGGAGGAAAGACCCAGGAGATGGGGTTGTCACTCCACCATCATGGACCTGGTGCTGCTATGTTTCCGTGTTAGCCTTTATCCATGTTCTCGTGGGGAGGAATGGTCAGAAGGAAATGTAAGCAGCTGGCCTATGTGCGAGAACATGACGCTTTCTATGAACTAAATATAGTGGTGTACCTCCAGTGGGTCACTCGCTCAATATGGAGGGGATAGAGGTGGGCTGAGTGGGTGGGGTGGCACGCCGTGTAGAGTAAGCAGGAGCTAAACTCTTGTGAACTGGTGGTCCAAGTCCTTACAGCTTCCTCCCAAGGCGCTGGAATACTTTGGCTCCTTGTGGGGTTTGGATTTGGGACAATTTTCTCTAAAGAGGGTTTGGCATACCAAAGTCATTATTATTAATAAACATTTTGTGACTGCCAGCCATATGCCTAATGCTGAAATTCAGCTCCCACACCAGCGTCCCTTTTCTTGTTAATGTTAAGTTACCAAGTAAAGGAGACGACTACTCAGCCCCTCTACCCCAGAAGAAACAATGTAGGAGTCCCCTTTCCTTAATTCCACAGTTCTATTGTCTTTGAGCCCCTGGGTCCGTTTTCCAAGAGTCTTTTCTATGTTTTTAGGAGAAAAATCCAGAACCTCTCCCCAACCCCTCTAATTCTGAGAGCCATGGACCTCAGAGTGGAGCATGTCTTGTGACAGCATTCATCACAGTGGCTGGACTTTAGGGTCATGTGCTACTGAGTGAGGCTGCTTCTGAACGGCTGATCTTGAGTTCCACAGATGAACTTCGGAAGTATGGACTAGAAAGAGCTGCGCTCGTGTTGATCAGGATTTCCTCCCACGCCTCACCTTGTAATGTTTATCCAAATGGTTTTTGCAGACACATTTGATCATGTATGAATGCAAGGAGGAGTGGGGTTGCTCTAAGGAGAAGATGCAAAATCTGAAATGTTCCCTCCCGTGATTTCCCAGCAGTGATTTGAGTAGGAAAGTTGGCACCAAGGCAATGGTAGCTCAACCTTCCCTCCATTTAAAGCAGTAAATTGCTCTTTTCAAATGACAGTGATCCCCATTAGAGAAGATTGGGTTAGAGTTGGAAACCGAATCAAGGAAGGGCATTTAGACAAAGAGGGGAATCATTCTGACGTGCATTTTAGAATTGCCGAGAGCACCTGATAAGCAGATGTTCACAGGAGACTTCACTGCCAGTTTACAAAGGAGGAAACTAAAGAAAGGCAGAAGCCATAAAAATCTGTGTGCCTTCTACAGAGATTTGGGTGGTCTAGCTGAAAGTGAGTTCCATTGCTCCTTCTGCCTCCAGGATACCAGGCTCTCCTCTAACCAATGGCTCTAAAATTGTCCTTTGTTGATACAGTATCAGCACCCACAGAACCCCTTTCCTTGTTGAGCCACCATAGTGCTTGAGAATTTCCACTAAAGAGCAACTCCTCTATCCATCCACTTGTTCAATGCATCTTCATTTGGTACCTGCTCTGCACTACAGCAGGATGACTCAGGCTTGGCATGAGTTGATAGTACTCCAGGTCACCCCAGGCCATGGCCAATATCATTCACAGACTATCCTGCCATTTGCTGAAGACTTGTGATGCAAGTTATCATTCTAGGATTTGCTTCTGGTGCCTCCCCATCTCCCCTGCCTTAAAATTTTGCTCAGTGGCTCCGTTTTCTCTTAAGGAGTACACTCAGCTGCTCACAAGGTCTCAAATACTCTGATGGACCTGACCCACTAGCCTGTTTTTCCTGTTCATTGCCCACTACATCATCAGATCCCTTCAAAGGCCCACATTCCATCTGACTTTAGGGCTTTCAATTTTATTATCTTTCTTCCTAGAACAGTTCTCATGTGTTTCTCTATCCATCTTTACCTAGTCAACTCTCTGTATATTAGAGACCTAAGTTCCAGCATCTTCTACTAGAGCAGCATTCTTCTGCTTCCATGACTCTTGTACCATATCCAGCCTGAATCTGTTTCCTTCCTCTAGCTCCTGTGGGCCAAGCTGGCCCTGGTTCTCCCAGCACTGATTATATTCTTTGGAGACAGAGACAGATACATCTGTTTTATTAACATCTGCCCTCTCCAGAAAGATATCGTATCAAGTCATCTTAGTACATCATTCTGGATTGGAGATGAGTACTTGGCCTTAATAGACACTCCACTGAAATACATTAGCTGAAGGAGCATAAGCAGACACATGGAATAAGTTTGTTTCCTGTTGCTTTTCAGCTGAGCATTAGATATGCAAGGTGAAGTGCAGCCAGAGCATAAACTTCCAAGTCAGACACAAACAGGGATGTCAGCCATCACTGGATAAAGTGTACAGGAAGTGGGTTGCGATGTGCCAGGAGCTACCCTTTCCACATTCCTCACAGCAACACTATAGCTTGATATTGGTGCTCTTTTACAGATAAGCAAATTGAGGGATGAAGTACTCACATAGCTAACTGAATAGGTGGCAGAGACAGAAGTCAATTTTATGTCTATCTGGTGCCGAGCCTCATTCGCCCAACACCTACATGCATGTATCGTCTCATTCCAGAACAAGAGAGTAGTTTCATGACGATCCTACTACTCTTATAAAGTCTGTTCCTCTGTTGTCAATATGATAGGAGTTTCTCGGCCCAGGAGACTGCTCAACCCTTGAAGGAGCTGATCACATAGGGATGTAAAGCTGTTTAAACAAATTCATAATTTCCCCTAACGTGGTGGCTCACAATGACAGGGATTTACTGCCTCTCGGAATCCTGTGGCCTAGCATGGTGACTACACAGCTTGATGTCACGCAGGGACAACTGAAAGGTGTGACATGCAGAAGTCTCAGGTGGCTTCACTCACAATCCTGGCTGCCATGTTAACTCTAGGCTCTTGGCTCTCTTCCCCTGTGGCCTCTCCTCCTTTGGGGACCTCTATGGGCAAGTCAAGGTGGCTTCTTGAGAACTGGCACTTAGAGTTGGGTAGTATTACTCCACGATCTGTTGTGCAGTACCAGTTACAGGGCAGCACAGATTTGAGGTTAGGCACACCCTATTAATTGGAGAGTGCCAGAGTCTCATTTCAGAGGACCACAGAAGGGACTGTGACTATCTCTGACAATAAAATGCCACACCATTTAATGGAATATGATGCAGTTACTAAAAATAGATACTCACAAAGCATTTCCATCAATGGGGAAAGCCCTCCAAAAGCTTTGGGAACAAAGAATGGTTATGCTATCACCGCAGCAAAGCTCAGAAGTAAAGGAGACATGCCTGAACTAATGTGTACAATAAAAGAACAAAACAAATCCATGAAAAGGGTGTGACTGGAACTTGACCTTCAGACATTCCCAGGGTCTGCAGCCCTGCACAGGTGCAGAGATGGAGCCCACTCTACACTTCCTGTTGTAGGACTGCATTGTGTGATGTTGTTTGTTGCTGAGGGGACAAAGTCTATCATCAGACTGGAGGGCAGGGGGCGGTCCTTAGCACCTCTCCTCAGTTCCCTGCTTTGGGGCCCCATCCTTCTCTCTAGGTGTGTCCCTTATCCTCATAGTCAGTAGCTAGTTTTGAGGATGCTGTTGGCTGTCATTCTTGTGGTTTGCCCTCCTTCCTGATGAACACCCCTGGGCCCACCCTCTGGCTTTCTCTACACCAAGAAACTTGAGCTGAGAGGCGAGGGTTCAGGGGAGTGAGAAAACAGCTAGGTCAGCCCACCCTGGAGACACCCACCTTCCAGGCCTACCTGCGCAATACACCGCGGGTGCTTCCACAAGGAGAGCCCACCCACACATCAGCAGAGAGAATAGCACAGAAAGGGGTGCCCAAGGCTCCTTTAAGCCTTTTCCAAGATGCCCAGGGATGCAAAGAAAGGAACCTGGGGTTTGGGGGCAGGATACTGCGCTTGCCTTGGAGGGGGTCACTCCTTGGGATCAAACTCAGATGTCAGTTTATAAAAAAGGTTTCTGACAGTTGTTGTTCTATGGCTCAGTGAAATCCTGTGTGTGTCGGTTAACTTTCTGTTCTTTCTTCATAGTCTTCAGAGTAGAGCCGAGAAGACTGTTAATCATAGGAAGGCTATGAGATTTATTTCTTCCTATCTTTATGAGCCCTTGCATCTAAGCCTCTTAGAGAAATACAGATCAGAATCTCACTTTCCCAGTGGTGGACTGATGTGCCTGGATGCCAGATGACAGTTCCACTTTACAGAGTGGCCTGGGCTCATTCAGCCAAGGTCACTCCCTTTGCTGACATTGACCCTTCTGCCCAGGCCTCCTCCCCTCACAGACCTCAGCCCTGGGGGTCTTTTTTTTTTCAGGCTTAGAGTAGAGTTTGGTTGGAGGGAAAAAAGACTTGTGTAATATCTTCCAGATGTCAAAAAAAGATGACGTGACTGCTGCAATTTAATTGCTCATAATAATGAAGGGTTGAGAAGAGGAGGGTAATTAAAGATTGGGAGAAAAGTAGAAGTTCAGGTTTATATCTTAGTGATTTTGGCAGCAGCAAGAGACAGGGGCTCAAAACCCACAACCTTCCACTCTTCTGAGAAGTGTGTGACCACAGCGACGGTATTTTATAAACCAAAAATACGGCCTGACAAAAAGAACCAAGCACACTGGAAAGAAAACATCATTTTTGACTTAGGGATTTATGTTTTATAAACCTTAGCAAAGGAATAAAAGAAAAATAGATCTATAGATTTACGCACTTTAACCGGCCTTTTGGAAAAGAATCAAAGAACTGATAATTGGAAGTCCCTTGGGAAATCTGCCTTATAAATATGTCTCAAGAGCAAAAGACAGTTGCTTGCTTGTGGTGTGTGTGTGATCCCGTGGGTTCTAGATTGTGGTGCGCACCCCTGGTCAGGGCATGCTATCCCCCTGGTTGCGTTTCTTTGTCTGAAAAACGATAAAGTTATACAAAGTGGCTATGGATCTTATTGGTCCAAAAGAAACCCAAGGCACATGGCTCACTGTGTTTCTGGTAGCATCCCCAAGACATGCCTGCTTCCAACATCATCCCAAGTTCCTGTTACAGGGTCCATGCAGGTCTCTTCTTCCATGTAGTCATCTCGGCTCTTCTCACCTTCCCCCTACCATAAACATCCCCAGCTCCTGGCTTTCTCTTACCCTAGCTTCTCATTCCTATATAACCATTTCAGCCAAGCACCCTCTGGTCCTCTCTTCTTCTTTGCTCCTTCTCTCGTCTCTTTCTCTCTCGCTCACTCACTCTCTTCTCTTTTTCCCACATGGCCCCATTCAATCTACTGGCCATGTTTAGTCTGCTCTGGACTCTTCCAGATGTCTCTGGCTGTCGTCTCCCTCGTATCTATAGTAAAATCCTTCTCAGTCATGCCTTGGAGTGGTCATGTCCTCATTTTATTACACACTTAGAGCGTTTGAGATTCTATTACTCTATGCCTGCCTACATGGTTTCCTATTCAATGTGTGTTCCATGTTTTAACACATCACTTCACTGTTTGGTAGAAGACAAGAAGGTCAACTCCAAGTCCCTGTTGTGACTTCAGCTCACTACTCCATTGGGATCCATGAAGGCAGAAGCCTGGTTTTTCTTTTTTTCTTTTTTCTTTTTATTCCTTCTTATTGCTGGATATGGATGGCTGCAAGGGATTTGGCAGATGGTAGACATTTCATTGCCAGTGAGTCAGTGAATGAATGAATGAATGGATGGATGGATGAATTTGACTGTATCTATTGGTTTAGAAAATGGCTTTGTCTTCTCCCAAATTACCATTTTATCAGAATTCTTTGTACAATTTCCAGGTGGGAGCAAAGTAACTACTCTCACAAATTCACCACCTAAAAGAATATGTCTCGCCTCCAAGCAGTGTCTCCTCATCTGACGTCACTTCTTCTATGGATCCTCTAGTCCTGGAACTAGCCTTTGCTGCCTACCCCATCTGGGTGTTCCACATAGAGCAGGGAGGAAAGCAGAGAGGGAACCCCATTATCACAGCACCATTACAATTACAACTGCAGCGAGTGCGCATACATGTATATATCCATCTGTATGTGCATGTATAGAAATGTTAAATGTAAATGTTAAAGTGGCTTATCTTCAATCATTTATACTCCTCTCCTCCCCCCCTTTTTTTTCCTGCACTGTTGGTGTGTTAGCTCTCTATGAAAAGCTGGTTTTGAATTTTAAAAGGGGTTAGTACTGCTAGGTCACATTGCTGGTGGTGTAAGAGGACTCTGAAGGATACTTTCATCCTCAGTTTAAAAGTGTTGAGCTGGGGGCTGTGTTGACAAATTTTTCTAGCTCATGACAGACATCTTTTTTGAAGTTTACCAGTCTTATCTTTCAGTCGATATATTCTCCCAGTCCCCTATACATTTTATTTCAGCTTGAATAGGATGGAGTTTATAAGATACTTTCTGGAATCTATCCCAATATAAACACATTGGCAGATAGTGTAAGATATTCATCAGTTTAATGCAAGAGTCCTTAACAGGAGACTAGGGGGTAGGGGGACTCACTTGGATACCCACAGAACATTAACCAAGCCCAAAGGCTGCTTTTGACTCCCTTAGTGGAGAGAGGTGGTTGGATCTTATTCTCTGCATTCCTTGTTCCCTGGGGTCCAGTATGTGTAACAAAATGACTCTAATTAGATGACTAAGCAAACTACTAGCATCAAATATAGTTTTTACTAAAGATGTATTTATTTTCTATGCCTATGTTTTGCTGGTGTGTATATATATGTACCATGTGTGTGCTTTGTGGGGGCCAGAAGAAGGTGTCAGATCCCCTGAAGCTGAAGTTACAGATGGTTGTGAGCCGGTGCTAAGAACTGAGGCTGGATTTTTTAAAAAGATAGCAGCGTGTGCTCTTAACTTCTAAACCATTTCTTCAGCCGCCAGATACAGTATTGATTAAAAGTGAGGTACTGAGCCAGCAGTACCTACTCCGGAGGGGCTTCGGTGTACATGACAGTTCTGAGTGAGAATGAAGTTGGAGTGAAGAGCCTAGTGGTTAGCCCCCACCGTCCATTACCTCCTCAGCCCCACAGGTCACTTCTGTGAGGAGCAGGAGCTGACCTGATGCCTGTGCACGTGACCTTGGGCTTCTACAAAGCCTTGCCTGTTCCTCAGTCAGATCTAATTCTTGCTGTTCTTTCCTCTCAAATCTACCCCCAGCTCAAACACCATAGCTTATGAGGTCCCAGGCCTGAGGTTTTGCAAGGATAGACAAGTAGTGTCATGTGCAGAGAGTCCTGTCCATCGGTCACATCAATGAGCTGCAAACTGGCTCTGCAAGTCTCCTAAGCTTGGCTGTTCAAGGCCAGCTGCACTTTCTAATAAGATTGGTGTTTCCAGCCTGGCCTTCCTGTGTGCTAGCTTGAGTCTAACACAGACCGTTCTGGGCTCCTGTGCACACTCAGGAGAGCATGCCAGGCGCAGGGCACTAAGGCTGCACTTGTCTCAGACCTGATCTTTCAGAGAGACATTTTATTCCCAGAAGAATAAAATGTTTGGGAAAGAGGTAAACATAGGTTGTTTGCTAACGTGCCTCTTTTTAAACAAACCATGATTTATATTTCTATGTGAGTATTCTTATGATATGATCCTTAATGAGGAAAATCTCTTGGAACTCAAATTCATAATTTTGCAATCATCATTCCTCTAGGTATGTATCTCTAGAACAAAAATAAAACATCAATATTTATTTATTTATTTATTTATTTATTTATTTATTTATTTACTAAGAGACAGACATCTGAAGGCAGTCATAGATCACTAGAGTGAGCAGGTTGTGTGGTGTGTCTTTTGGTTGTGTGTCCATGGAGTTTTTGTGTGTGTGTGTGGGGGGGGGGGGCTGCATGACCACACTTACATCTGATTCTTGAATCAACATGATGAGGAAGATGCTTCCGCTGAGCCTGGAAGGGCGTGGTGACCTTTTTGTCATCCAAGTTCTAAGAATATGGAATGAGATGTGGCCCAGAAATTACCACCAGAACCCAGTTGTGACCATTCACATTAGATATGACTTGTTGGCCACAGGCTCTGAAATTGGCTAAGGGAACCTTGCACAGCCTAGAGCACCCTGGGCAGTTGTCCATTTCTCTGCACAGGGGTTCTGTTATGGCCTGAGGCCCTGGTCTCTCTGGCTTGGAAAGTGAAGTGAGATCTGGGGGAAAAAAAGAATATTATTAGATAAATTGGAAACTGCTCACTGCTCACAGGACTTGCTGCTTATGGATCCATGTGGCCACTGTCATTCTTTTTTTTTTTTTTTCCATTTTTTATTAGGTATTTAACTCATTTACATTTCCAATGCTATACCAAAAGTCCCCCATATCCACCCACCCCCACTCCCCTGCCCACCCACTCCCCCTTTTTGGCCCTGGTGTTCCCCTGTACTGGGGCATATAAAGTTTGCAAGTCCAATGGGCCTCTCTTTCCATAACCATGCACAGTGTTGACTTTCACCCCAGTTCAGGACAGACCTGTGGCCTGATGCGGGAGGCATCTGGGATTGTATAGACCCCGTGGTTGTCATCCTGAAGGTGATGTGTTCAAAGGGCCGAAGGTAAGGCTGCCTAAGGGTGAGGCCATTCACCTCAAAAATACCACAGTTTCCCTTAGTGAACCCACCATGTGGGCCACTTTTCTCCTCTGACGGGAAAGAACTGCCCTCTTTCAAATGCTTTCCGCCACGGTGAGGCTAGTGGCCAACTTCTTCTCTGAGGCCCCTTGTCCGAAGCTCTGCCGCTCCTGGAGGGAGTAGGCAACTTGGGCGTGCGGACAGTGCCTGATTGAGCATGAGACTGACCCACTGGGCTCTTGCCAACATTTCTAGGGAAGCTACAGCCCCAAGTCCTTGGCAGGGAAGGCCAGGTCCAGAAACATCCCTAAGGATGTGGTTGCCCAGCCTTGAAGATGCAGAGTGGATAGGAAGAAGCTGGAAACCCCAAGGTGAGAGGCGATGAAGGAAAACAAGGGATGCAGCATACACACCAGCTGTCTTCTTCTTTCTCCTCCCTACCTGGTCCCAGATAGGCTCCCCCACTCACCTCCCCCCCCCCAACACACACAGAGCCATGGGCTCATTCCTGCATGTATGCTTGTTCTTACAACCAACATACGTTTTTCCAACTCGCTTTCTGGAGAGGCCCTGGCAATACCCAGGCCTTGTGTGTCTGGCTTTTGTACCTGCCATGTGCCTGAGAGGGCTGGCTTTTTTCCTTCCAGGAATCTGCCTCCCTTCTGCCTTCACACAGAAGTCACCTGCCAGACTTCCCCACCTCTCTGCAGAAACAGTTTCCATTTGAATGCATCCTGAATGTATTCAGTGTGTCCCGAATGAAAAAGGGAAAGGCTGATCCAGTTGGAACTGGTTTGGGGTGCTAGTGTAATAAAGCAAAAACTGTGCTCTCAAGTAAACTTTAGGGGTGAGGGGGAATCTCCTACTTGCCATCTTATGTCTATTTATAATTGAGCAAGCATGTGATTAAAATCAAATGCATTATATAGGAAGGAACATATGCAGTAGAAACAGATTTATAGTCTTAATCTACCAGGCAAAACAGAAAACCACCCTCACTATATTCCTTCAGAAGCAAATTCCTCCTCCTCCTGAACACCATGAAGGTAAGGACCAAACAATAATTGGGGTCCCTGCATGTTTCCTCTGAAAAAGTAAAACGTAAAAACAAAATTCTAGGCCTTTAGGCCCAGGCTTGGGAATGTGGCCTTTGTGACTCAATGCTCCAAGGTATGCTAATCATAAAACAGATAGTGACATCCCTCCACCCACCCATTTCCTGGGTTCAAGGAGTATTCATTCAAAGAAAGTCACCCTGACCCACCCTGACCTTTGCTATGCAAAGGTGCTTTTGTTAGGGGCTCTTAGAAACTGTCTTAAGAAATAACCCTCACAATTACCAGGTATTCCTCTGACTCTTGTGACTTTGCACTTCCTTGTGACTCTTAACTGGTATTTTTGGTATTTTCCAATAACGCCCTTCCCACCTCCTTGAGTTGTGGTTTCTTCCTTTAAATACCCACTGACCCAGCTACTCGGGGCGCCACAGTCCTCTACCCCTGAGTGGTGTATGACCATGGGCCCGAGAGTGCTCTTGAATAAAATCCTCTTGCAGTTTGCAGCAAGACCGTTTCTTGTGGGTGATTTTGGGGTGTTGCGTCTCCTGAGTCAGAACGTGGGGGAGTCCTCACGTCGGTCTTTCACCTCCTGCCTGTGGCCCGCTGACATCTGCAGTGTACTTTCCGCCCTGCTCTGGACCTTTGCCACGAATGTAGCCTTCTTACAGATTTGCTTTCTGTGTAGGCTTTTATTTCAGTCCATTGGGTAAGAGACCAAGAGCCTGATACACACCTGATCCTGACCACCTGGAACAGAACTTAGAACTATACAAATAATTATCAAATTAACCTTGGCAACTCAGTCCATTCAGGCTGCCATAGCCAAGCACCATAGCCTGACTGGCCCATAACCGAGTCAGATCTGTTTGTCAAAATTCTGGCAACCTGGCGAGCTGAGGTCAGGGTGCTGGCAGCCTAGATGTCCAGAGACAACTTGCTCCCATGGTCACTGGAGATTTCTGTGGTTTTATTAATGAGATGCTAATCCCATTAATGAGAACTCTTCCCCTGAGCCTCGTCAGTCCCTGCCTCCTGCTCCATTTCCATTCTGATACCTGGGAATCAGCTCCAGTATCCGTGTTAAATATTAATATTCAGTCTATGTTAATCTATTTGTCCTGATATTCATTTTATCTTCTTCAATAGTTGCCTCTGTTTTCCATTCATCTGATCTTTGATTAAAAAAAAAAAAAAAGAGGTGTTTGTGGTGCCGTGAGACAGAGTCTTTTCCATATAATAGCACAGAATGGCTTTGAACTCAAGATTTCTCCTGTCCCAACCCCTGATCCTGGGATAATAGGCATGTGCCACCATGCCCGGTTCCATTTCTCTACTTTTGATGTCAGGCAACCCTGTGACTTTTCTACAGCTTTCATAAGCAAATGCACCCTGATATGCAGTTGCTCCTATTCTGGTGTGGGGTCAACTATATGGAAAGTCACTGGAGGCTGAGTTGGAGGGGCCTACGTGCGCTCAGCGTAGGGTAGGAGGCAGCTCTACAGAGAGATAGGACCTTCTATAGCCATATAGAAGGACTTCCAGGGGACAGTCAGATCACCACCAAGATAATCCAGCAAAAGGTGAGTGTAGTAGAAATGGCCTGGAGACCAGAGCTAGCAGCAGAGATGAGGAAGTGAGGCTGAGAAAGGACCATCCACAGTCTGCCGTTGGGATGAGGGAGAGTATGTGTAGCTTGGGATGCAGGCTTGGGAGAGATTAGACATGGTGTGCTCAGAGCATGGTGGGTTAAGCAGATGGTGCTCTGAGTGGATGCTCTCTTTCTATAAGTGTGGCTTACAAAGGATTTTTTTTTCTGCCTGGGGTAACAACGTGAGCATTCTGGAACTTAAAAGAGGCAGATGAATCCCCATCAGAGAGGAACATGTTAAGTAGTAGGAAGGCCAGAGTAGGAGTCTTGGGAGCACCTGTCATTGCAGGATACAGACAGCAGGCACCAACACAATGCTTGGATGTTTATCCGAGATTTGAGTTCATCATCTATGGGGACACATTTTACATCATAGCCAGGGGTTGTCTTCCTCTCTTCCCATGCCTAAGGGATCTCAGGACTGAGGAAAAGAAGGAATCTCTTCAACTGAGGTGCTGTGAGGTTTGGGGGACCTATTTGTTCTTCTCAACATCAGTGAATACAGGGCGGGGTGGGGGTGGGGGCTGAACAGAACTCCTGGCTCTGAGGTCACGTTGTGTCTGTGACACCAACGTCCAAAGTGGGAACTGACATGTGTGCTGCAAAAGAGAGGCGCATGATTGTACTGACTTTTAGTCGAATCGTTCACAGTATTTATACATACTTATTATATTTACTGCTGAGACAAAGTGGTCTTACTCTTTGAGAGAACTGATTTCAAATGGATGCTCTGGTACAAAATCTGCAGCCCTTTACTTAGAAGGCTGAGGAAAGAGAGTCCTCCAACTCAGAACAAAAGGCCAACAAAGGCAACCTAGTGAGACCCACCCCACCCATGACAACAATAAAAGCAGTAAAAGGAATTAATGTCAACCATTTTGCGCTGAATATCTGAGAGAACAAAGACCCAAACCATTTCTAAAGGTTGAGCTGTGAAAGTCTGGGCTCCTTGGTGCTTAGCAGTCCTTGGTAGCAAGGTGTGGTGAGAGGTGATTGGCTAGTTGTGAGAGGGCTCCCAGTTGGGCACCAGGAGTTTTAGTGGGAATGAAATAAACCCTGTGCTCTGTTTCCAAAATGCAAACGCCTAAAAGAGTCCTGCCTTCCCTCCTTGCGTGTGGGCCCTGTCACTTACAGCAGCAGTTGGACTGGAACCCGGCTGCACAGTTAATAGCATCACAGTGCAAACCATGTGACTTTAGCATCAGCCGTTTCCCGTGAGGCACAGATGGATCTTCCTCCATCAGGGCATGGATAGTTAACAGATACATTGTCACAGGCAAGGAGTAAAAAAGAGGGTGGGAAGTTAATGGAGCATGGGTGGGCCTGCAAACGTCCCAGACAGGGGGGTGGAGGACAGGGGATGAATTTGCCACTTGTGAGGAAGGAGAGGTTTGACCAAGAAGGATGAGGGCATCCGCTGGATAGAGCAGTGAGGCATGTTGGAAACTAGCATTATGCTGGAAAGGAAGTGAGAAGATTCCTCAACAATAGAAGAGGAGCCACTGGCAACAGCTGCACTCCCTAAAGCCCCTCAGGCTCTGATGTTCCAGGACCCTTAGATTCAGAGTAAGCCTGTGATTGGCAGTGCCTGGATATCACTCAGCCCCGCCCCTCCCCCCCACCCCCCCTTATCATGAACAGAGGCGTGGCTCACGGAAAGTTAAGTGCTTTCCATCCGGATGATGCTGGGCATGGAAATGTTGGAAAGTTCCCGTGCCACCCGCTGTGGATAGGTGGGCTCATCAGTATCACACAGGCTGAGGTTTTCCCACATAGAAGTCACCATCACACCCAGCAAGGTGGTGTTACGCTGTTACGCAAGGCCGCCATACTGCCTCAGTGCAGCAAGCATACAGACAGAGGTGACACGAAAGCCCGGATGTGAAGAAGACATGTCTAGAGATGCCTCTGTCTTCCATGCCAGCCTTCTGGGGCCTCGTGGAAACCTTGGGCTGACTCACTGAAGAATCTTCCTAAACACCTGCTTTCGCTCCAGTGTGGCCTGTGGGCTGAGTAGAGGCCCTGGGCCTCCTGGCACACACAGAACTGATTTTCTTGGCATTTTCTTTATTATTTCTGCATCTCGTTCCCACCAGAAGGCTGCGAACGGGGCTGGGCTTCCTTTAAAACACGGGCTGGATCACTTCCTCTGTGCAAGTTGTTGCTTGGTGGGAGGGTGGGGGGGAGGGGGAGGGGGGGAGGGGAGACAAGCAGAGGAGAAGGGTTTATTTTCTGGCCACTGATCACAATGCCAGATCCCCACAGGGATTTCATTCCAGTAGCCATACCTGTTCCTGAATTTTCTTTCTACAGTCTAAGTTACACAAGTTCAACTGTATCCAAAAAGATTAAATGGAAAATAGCAGAAATAAACAGTTCTTAAGTTTTAAATTGTATGTCGGCCTACGTAGCAGGATGAAATCCGGGGCCATCTCATGTGCCCAGGATGTGACTCACGTGTGCAGGGTACCTGTGTTACATATGCTGCCCTCCAGAGAGACTCTCCCAGGAGCCCAGTACCTTGGGGCACCCTTTACCTAGCAAAGGTGCTCAGATAAGAGGTGATACAAAGGAGGTGCTGGGGTACCACACACAGGAAGATTAGCTCTGGTGCTGTGGTAATGTTGCTGGGCACATGGCACAGAAGGCTTTCCACAGAGTCAGTGCCATGACAGGTTTCTTCCCAGGGCCTTAGAACATTTCCCTGTGGCTGAGGGGGCAAGTGTATCTATCAAGTGAGGGTGTATGGAAGTCAGCTCTTGTGGCTTCTCTAGCACTGAGCTGTGTCACCTCAGAGAGTCCTTAGACAACTGCTAAGTGCATCGGAGACTGGGATTCTTTTGGTAAGCCCAGCCCATAATTCCTTAAAGATCACTCTTAAAGTAATGTCTCCAACTGCCTATTTTATCCCTTATTTGTTGCAAGTACTTCCCGTGACACAAGACAGAGAGACGGAAAATAAAGATTCTCTGGAAGAAGTGTCCAGTCTGTGGTCCAACACAAAATTGTAAACTTACTTAAAACCTTGTCCCTTTTTAGCTTGTAACTTTTATTTTCTCGGCAGCGGCAGGGCTGGGGAGTGTTGTCATTTTGTTCTTTGAGCCAGTTCTCACTAGGTAGCTCTGGCTCTCCTGGAACTTGCTATGTAGTACAGGCTGACCTCAGACTCACAGAGATCCATCCACCTGCCTCTCTCTATTGAGTACTGGGATTAAAGGCCTTGTGCTGGTTGGTTTGACATCAGTTTGACTGACATGAGTGAAAGTCGTTTTGGAAACGAGGATCCTTAATTGAGAAAATGCCCCTACTAGATTGGCCTCTGGGCACATATATGTTCAGTAATGGTGATTGATGCAGGATGTACCCATTCACTGTGGGTGGATGGTAGTCCTGGGTGCTATATGAAAGCAGATGGAGGGAGCCATGAGGAGAGATCACACTCCTCAGTGACCTCTACATCAGTTTCTACCTTGAGTTCCTGCCCTGACTTCCCTGGGTAATGCACTAGAGATTATAAGGTGAAATAAACACTTCCTTCCTCAAGTTACTTTTGGTCATAATAATTTATCGAAGCAGTACAAACCCCAACTGAGGCAGCATGCATCCCAAGCCTGGCACTTCCATGGCTGTTGAGTGAGAACTCCGTAGATGGCAATATTATGCCACTGCATCCAGATACTGGATGTGCCATTTGGAAAGGAAGACCACACTATCTCTTGTTCCAAGAGAAAGTGTCATAGTGGTGATAGAAGCAGCAACTCTATGTTCCATGGCCATAGTTTCACATTGTTCCTGGTGATATGATTGTGCCATATTTTTTTGTTTGTTTATTGGTTGTTGTGGTTGGTGTGTAGCAAGATATTTTAGTTTGCTTGTTTGTTTGAGGTCAAATTTGTAAGCTCACTTTACAGTTGGGGTTGTGAGAAGTTAAATGGTCAGTGGAGCCATCTGGTATACCTGGGACTCACGGCAAGCACTTACACCTGGGTCTGGATGTGCTTGCATGGGCACTGGGGTAGTACCGCCAGCCTGAGATTTTCTTCTGAGGAGCAGGTTGGTGACTGTGACCACAGCAGCTTACCGATACAGCACTGACGCAATTGGCAAAGTCAGTGAGCCTGGAGCCAAGGACCCCCAGAGAGGCTTTTAGGGGTTCTTTGCAAACTTATGATGTTTTGTTATTAAGTTTAACCTTAACACTAAACTTCAACTCCCACACAGTTACCAGCCTGTTCCGTGATTCCTTTCCCACTTGTCCAAGTATCAGTTTTAAAAAGGTAGAAAAGACTGAAAATCAAGTGTATAAACCCATGACTTTGTTTAATTCTCACCTGGGATTCTATTTAGTGGTGTTGTGAAGACAGAGGTATCTGATGGTACTTGGTTATTGACGTGGGCCCTAATCCCTGTGTTTTGAAAGGCAGTCATCATCACGACCGAAATGCAAACACCACACATACTTGTAAGAATGGAGTGTTTAAATGGGGTGACAGATGGCTGCTCAGCCTAACATGGGACCCTTCTCTCCCGCATCCTGGTCCTTCTTGCTCTTCCTCTTGTCTCTTCCTACTCTCCACTCTTTGGCCTTTCCTTGTGCAAACCCAAGTCTTGCTCATTTGTTTGGGAGCTCAACTGTTCTACCTCCATTAATATTCAGTCTCCTTACTTTGGATCCTGCTCTGGGCTGCCCTGGTAGACTCCAGAGAAGAGACCATACAGAATGGTAACTGTTTCTCGATCTCCTTTTTAATGGCCCTTCCTAGCTAGTGCACAGGACCCAGTTGTGAGCTGGACCTCTCTGCAGACCTTGACCTTGACCTTGGGTTCCTTGTTCATCTTTCAACTACTATGTGAAGAGTTAAATGAATACATATGATTTGGGCATTGAATGTACTTGGGATACTCTAGAGTGAGGAGACCATTTTAGAACCCCTCAGGCATGACTGGTGATGACCACAGAGCTGCCAATACATGCAGCTGAACTTCTTCCTTAAATGGGGAGACCTTCACCCTCCACCTTGTCTGCCGAAGCCTTTAAGCACACTGTCTTCTATCTAGAATCACCTGCCTGTATTACCGCATCCTGGACATTTATTGGTTGATTATTTGGTGTTTCTGCCCCTGGAACAAGCAACCCATGGACCTCTCTCTGTGCCCTGGAGCTGGTACAATGGGGATAGAATGCTTTCAGCTGGCAAGTTTGATTCAATCGCACCAGGAAGCTTATTTTCTCAGATTCCTTCTTTTCCTTTCTATTCCCAAGGCCTCGTGTAGACCATGTAAGTGCTCTGGCACAGAGCTACACTCAGCAAAACAGGCAGCAGATAGCTAGCGATACTTAATTGAGGTAGAAAAAAAAACAAAAAAACAAAAAACAAAAAAAGAAAGAAAGAAACAAACAAACAAACAAAAAAAAACCACACACACACAGAGGATCTGAATGGGTTAGGAAAGAATCAGATTAGATTAGGTTTTTCAAACCCTTGTCTCTAGAGGCCTGTCATTTCAGTCATTCTATGTAGCAGGATGAGATAACACAGGACGACACAACCGTTTCTCCTATACAAGTGTGGAGATTCCAAGATTGGTAATTTCCTGAGATTCCTTTCTAAGACCAGAACTCTTGGGGGAGGGGCTCCAAAAGTAGTGGGGCTGGCGGGGGAGAGTTCTGAAAGTGGGGGGGGGGCAGATGGGGAGGGGTTTCATGTCTTAGTAGATGGCAACCAGCGTCAGGAAGTGAGTAATCTAGCCTAATGTCTCCCCACCCCTCCCCCCAAGAACCTCCAGCCCATATTTGTTGTGAGGCCTTAGAAGTCCACTGAAGGCATTCCCTCTACCCAGAGGGCTTTGCTGTGTGACCCACTAACCAACAATTGTTTATAAGGGTGTGCGTGGCTCTGTCCTTACACTTTTAAGCATTTTGTTTACCCACCCCATACTTAAAGCAGTAAGCTCTTTTCAAGACTGGTGACAGTATCTTCTCCTTAGTTATTTGCAGTAAAATTCTCTAATATAAGTACATTTTTAGTATTAGCATTGAAAGGAAGTCTATCGTATAAAAACTGCTCACAGGTTGGGATCTTCCTCTGAGACTATTGCTACTTCCTGGGAGATTTAGGGGTCCTATAGGAACCTGTTCCTGACATCTGAGAGAGAGAGAGAGAGAGAGAGAGAGAGAGAGAGAGAGAGATCATTCCTCTTTGTAGATTAAAACACTTTAATTTCCATCAAAACAGCATTCCCTAGCCAGTAGTTTAGATGTCACTGTGGTTGGTAATCCCAGGTGATTTTTAGAAAATATTCACATGTTTAATCCACCATGGCAAGTGCCTTTCCCAAAATAAACATAGCCCTCTCTCTTCATGAATTCATTTGCCCTCCTTTTAAAAAAATCTAATACAAGAAAATGTAATGTGGTTACTCCCTAGTTTCAACAATGACTAAGAACATGAGGTTTCCATACATGATTTAGTGCTTGAATATATTTAAATGATGCTGTAACAAATGTAGGCTCAGGTCAGTTCTAGGAATGCAAACCACTATCCTCCCATCTATCCTGCCTTATTCAAATCAGAGAAGGCCTGGGGGATGGGATTGGTAGTAGGAACTGTGACAGTCCTGCCCCTTGCTCTTACAGTCTGGGCTATTTTTGTTGAATATTTTGAGGACACTTAACAAATTGCTGCTGGAGCCTGGGGTGTGAGCCTCTATGGCCCCCACACTCACATTCCAACCAAGCGAGGTATACGTGTGCACTGCATATCTGCTGTGGCATGGGCCTGACAAGAAGGACGTCTCTGGAAACATGGGTCACAAGCACAGACCTCTGTGCAAACACGCAGGAAAGGAGGACAGGAGGACCTTTTTTAGAAGCCAAGAAGGACAAAGAGCCCTCACCTAATTGGTTCTCACACCACAGCTGCATCTCCCTGGCCAGAGTGAAAAGGTTGTTTTGTTTAGACCAATGTGCTCTAGGATTTAAGAAAGGTTTCCAATTGTTCAAATCCCTGTGGAAAGCACTCTGCTAAGTGTCCCACTGCCCAGCTGTTGTTTGTGTGGGTGTGCATGGCTCTGTCATTGTGTTTGTAGATGTTTGTTTACTCTCCCCCCCCCCCCTTCTCTCTAAGTAGTAAGTTCTTTTAAGACTGGCCCTGGCCTTTTCTATTTCCAACAAACTGTTTCTTGAGTTAAGTTCTGGCTTAGTGAAATACTAGACAAACACAAACAACCCACTTCCCAGGCAAGAACAATCACTGAAAGTTTTGGTCTAAGAGGTGCACACTTGTTATTCTATAGAAAAATTGAACTTTCAAATGATGCTTCAAAAAGTGGAGTGGGTCCTCTGTTCCTAGTATTCAGTCAGGTGCTTGGGTATCCATCTACCCTTTGGGTTCCTCTAGGGCTTTGCTTGGGAAGAGGCCTTCATAACCTGCTTTTGCAGTCAGCCCTCTGTCTCTGTGGGTCCTACATCCAGGGATTCAACCAACTGTGGGTCAAAAATTCCTATTATAAGAGCTATCCGTCTACATGGAACATGAGCAGGCTTTCAAATCGTGTTAGTCTCCAAAAGATACAGCACAACAGTGCTTACATTGTAGGAGATATTTTAAGTCACTTAGGGACAACTTAAGGAATGTGCTAAGATGTGTGTAGCTTATAAAATATTTTGTCATCTTGTGTAAGAGACTGCGTACTTCAGAGGAGTACACCCACCTAGACTCCTAGAATCGAGTATCGACTGTCTTTCCTTTTGGCTTCACATTTCTTGTAAATCAGCCCCAGGGGCATCTTGGACCAGGTCCTCAGTGGAAAGTGCATAACACAATGGAAAGCGCATAACACGCCTAGCCACGTGCTAGGAGTGACTTTATTCACTTAGCTGAGTATTTGGCGACCTTCCCAGCAAGGAGGGACTGGGAGATAAAAGATGACAGGAGGTTCCTCACAGAATACTGGTTAATGGTAGGAGTATGTTGTCTTAAATTTGAGCCCAGCAGCAATGGAGCTGGTTAGAACAAGATTACTAGTACTCCAAAATCCCCCCTACCCAGCACCCTGCCTTCTTTCTGGAGAGTTCGATGACCTGAGCTACCAGCCTCAGCCTTTCACTCTCCACCCCACTGACTTGACTTATACCAGAGTATCACTGATTGGTCCACGTATCAGTTTATTAAAGTAGAAGTCATCAGATAACCCCATTGTCCTTGGAGGTATTTCTTTCCTTCCTTCCTTATGTTTTTGACAAGATGATTTTCAGGTTCTTGGAAGACAGAGCTAGGCAGGACATGCATGTCTTCATAATTATATCCAGATGGAGGGATGACGCCCCCGGCAGCCTGCTCTGCTCTCCTCCTTTCACACTATAGGTTGTATATATCTCGAACTTACAAGGCTTTCATGACAACTTGGTAGACAGCAGATGCTAACATTGGGAGCTTGTGTGCTCTGCTCTCCTCCTTTCACACTATAGGTTGTATATATCTCGAACTTACAAGGCTTTCATGACAACTTGGTAGACAGCAGATGCTAACATTGGGAGCTTGTGTTTGCCTTGTAACATTCCATATGTTACTCTCTTTAGTCATTCTATGTGTCTCTTCTACTCTTGCCCCATTCTTCAGTGCTGCTGTAATTTTCCTAGTTTGCATTTGATTAAAACCTATGCCCCATGGATTTCATGGCTCAACTGACATCAGACTGGCTCAGGAAGGAGTTAAATGTGCATGCATGTGACGCTTGCAACTCCAGGTTTAGGGCTACTTTCAGCTAGTCTCATGAAAGCAAAACTTGTAGATCCAGACAACACAGGAACGGGCAGCATGTCCGTCTCCAGCAGGAAGGAGCATGGGCTCTCAGAGCAGGGGATGCTAGGCTCAGGCACAGCGGTGAGGCCTCGGTTAAAGGATTTTGTTAAGAATCATAAATGGCATTACCAGGAGCCTAATCAGCTCAAGTTCCTTTTCACAAGTAAACATTTAGATGCGGAAATGGAAAAGCTCATTCCGGATATCAAAGCCTTGCCTGCTGGCACCTACAAAAATGGGAAAATACATCCCTTGCTATTCTCACAGGGTATGTCAGAAAGGGCTGTCTAGTTAGTTGGCTGCAGGAGGTGACTCCCCGAGATGGCCCCTTACAGGACTTGACTACAAGGATCCCAGCAGTGGCCATAGCAAGACATGCCACTTGGCAGGTGTTACTGGACCCGGGGGGGTCTAGTGAGAGTCCAGGAGACTTTGGGAATCTTTTCAAATCTATCTGGGCTTGCAAGCATTGCTGGTAGCTTGTGAGAGTGACCCAGTGGACAGTTGTGTGGGGGGGGGGGGGGATGAAAGAAAGCCCTTTGGATTAAGTGAGATTTAGGAAATAAAAGGATTAGCTAGACACAAAAGCTAGATTTACGGGTTTATTTAGCCAGTGCAGTGTGGCATACTGAGATGTGGGGGATGTCTAGAAAGAGATAAAAGGAATGAACTCAAGGGTCGTAGGGCAGCTAGGATGAGCAGAGCCCCTACCCCTGCTTGCTAAATCTTCTAATAATTGAAAATGGATCCAAAAGGGCTGCCTCTCCCTGACTCCTCCAGCAAGTATTAAGGAGAGACACAATGACAAGCTAGCTCGTTCGCCGGTAAGGTCAGGCCTCAGATAACCTTAGGAAGGTAGAACACTCACTTTATGACAGTCTTTTCCCAGGTTACATTGTTTTTATCTTGAGCAATGAAGCAGTTTATCCTTATGGGGAGGAGAGTCAAATATTTTTTAGGGGTATGAAAATAATCACAAATGTATCTTCTAACATTGGTCATCTTTTCTTTGAATCTTTCTTCTCCCAATTACAGGATCAGAAATTCCCATGTTCAGAGGATAGCTCAAACACATATTTGTAAGTGGGAAAGCCTGGCCAATTCCTCGGTACTCTTGGTCATGGGTGGATAACATGCTGTAAAGGCCAAGCTGCTAATTATGAGACAGAGGTGTCCTTCAGTACATTATGAGAAAATTGCCAACATTGCTACTCCAGTGCTTTGGGACATTGTTATGTAAGGTTAAATTATCTGAACACAAGCCCTGTGATGCCCCTGTAGTCAGTTGGATAAATGAGATGGTGCTGCTAAGTGACAGATGGCCTTAATAGTGTGGACATGCTGGACAAAGGGATGATTATCATCTCAGATGGGGCAGAGGCGATGGCAAAGATTCATCATGCTACCTAGAGTCACATAATTTAAACTTATAATTTAATTATGGTATTTTCTGTTTAATATTTCAGACCGTACTTAATGTCAGGTAGGTGAGGTTGTATAAAGAAAGCCACAGATAAGGGGGGTTCTTGGTATGTTTTAGCTGTCTGCACACACGACCTTCTGGTGTTTGTAGAAGCAAATCTAGCTAGTTGTCACAGACTGGACCGTTCACACCTGTACTGATTAACAATGGCAGGTCCTACTAATCCCAAACTGTTTTCAAATAGCCAGAAGCTCTGCTTTCGTCAGCCTTCTGAGAACACTCCCTGGGTGCTTGGCATCATGCCCTTTAGCTCAGGACCTCTGCACAGTAACCAATTTCCCCGAGGTCCTTCTTCTCAAGGGTGTTAAGACATTTTTGAACATCAACTATGCGCTTGAGATCATATGACTTCTATGACCATTATTTTTCAAGCCATGATGAGTGCAGCTAACCAGTGAAAAGATCAAGGCTCTTAAGATGGAAGCAAGTTTTCCCCACTCCCACTACACAGAGAAAGTTCTTGGAGAAAAGTAGAGAACGACTTACACCCGAATGAATACTGCTAATCGTCATGAGTGTATGATTCAGAAACCGATGACTGCATCTGTCTTACTACAGCATCAGAATGTACTGAAGAGCACAAACAGACAAGATACAGTAGTTGCATTGACTGCAGGTTGGCCAGTCATTTCACTTTCCTTGATAACCAGCCAAAGCAAACACAAATGCTTGTGCTTTCATCTTAATGACTAACATTAACTCTCAGATCACATATCATTCGTAACAGAATACTAAGCGATGATATGTACTTGTATGTATGTAGGTTGCAAAGGGTTAAAGAGGCTGCAGTAGTGTTTGCAAAGCTTCAGAAAGGCCGACAGCAGAAGACAGGACTCAGATGCAGATGCAAGAGCAAGATAACGACCCAGGATATCTGTGGAAGATGCTGCTGCTGTTGCTGGAGAACCCTGCTGCTGGGTCAGAGATGAATTGGACCTCGGGATCGAGTAGTGTTACAGAAAGTATGAGACTGTGGAGGCTACAGAAATGAAGAGCATTATGGGACCCAGACAAACAAACCGACAGATGAAAGGACAAACAGGCAGAGGGTGGTGGTAACTCTCATCGGCCACATTAACAGGAGAAATTCTGTTAAGCTGACATTCCTGGGAGGGTTCTCTGCCTGTCTATCCATTTCTTGATCACACTCTGGATTGTGAGATGACAGCTTTGTGTTGCATCCTTGCCTTTAGGGGGGGATCCAAGTGAGAGTGTAGCACTCTTTCTCCAGTATGATGTGCCCCACAAGTCCTCAGACCCAACTTACCTGCTAGAATTTTTAGATGTTATATGTTCCTATAGTTTCAGTAAACATAAATTTATAAGGTGAAACCTTTCTACTTTTAGGGACAAGTTACATGACACTCTATGCTTCATGCCAGACTGGTGATGTTGTTTAGAGTGTCTACCAGATGACATCCACAAAGTGGAATCTAGTGCAGATGATAAAATAGTGTCTCTCAGGGCAAGGCACATCTTGAAAACACAAAATCACTGTGTTCTACAATACTGACTATCTTAGGGTCATGCCTGGCCTGATCTCTACTCTACTATCCATTAAAACCAGAGCATCAGAATTCTGGCATTGTCTGTGGGCATGATGTAAACAAACAAACAAACAAAAACCTATTTATAGTCTAGCAAGATGGGTTAAGGCACTTACTGCCAAGTCTAACCATCTGAACAAGCAAAGAATGAAAGAAGCAAATTCTACAGTTTGTCCTTTGACTTCAGTATGTACTCCATGCTTTCTTGCACACACACACACACACACACACACACACACACACACACACACAGACAGACAGACAGAGACAGAGAGAAACAGAGAGAGACTCAATTTATAAAAAAAATACAAAACTGTATTTCCGGTATAAGCCCACCCTATCTTCCCACAGTAGAAGTAGCAATACTGCCTTGACCCATTTTCCAGAAAGTACAGGTGACAAAGGAAGGCAAAACCTGACGCTGAAGATCCTGAGGAGTCAACAGCTTTTCCCATAATAAAACCCCACTCACCCATTTTGCAGAGAATAAACCAACACCAACAGTGTTGATGATATTTGCCCAAATAAGCAACGTGCTTGCCTCAGAGCCAGTGAGTGTTTTGAGCAAATGCTGTTTTAACTGAATTGTATGGCTGTGTTTCTATTTCATCAGAAAATTATTGCTTCATAGCCTTTTGGCAAAGATCAAGTGTATTTCACCAGAAAACTTACAAAATCACTAGGGCTTAGGCAAATTCACACATTAATGGGACATTAGGACACACAGTGGAGTGGAATTAAATAAACAGAATGTTTTATCAAATTAACTCTTAATGAAAAATCCAAGTGCCTTTAAAGTTGAGAAATAATGAATGTTTTCAATAGGATGTAAGGAAGATACAGTATAGCAAAAGTGATTAAAGTTACCATGCAAAAACGGTAAATGACACTGTCAAGATGATTCAACTTGGAATCACCAGGGTGCTCTAGAGAGGCTTAAAGAGGAAGAAAGCCCCACTCTGAATGTGGCCATTGTCATCACGTGCACAAGGGTCCTGTACTGAGCCATCGTCATCATCACATGCACAAGGCAGAGCGGAGTACATGGCGGAGAAAGAGAAAACAAGCTGAGCATCAGCTCGAATCACTTAGTTTCTGCTTCCTGATTGGGATACAATGTAACCAGACACTTCTCACACCTGCTGCCGTAACTCCCTGCTGTGATGGACTGAGTGCTCAAACTGAGCCAAAACAAACTCTCCTTACTGTAAAGACTGCTCTTGCTGAATATTTTGTCACAGCAAGAAGGGTAGGTGGTGATAGAGAAAGAAGCAATTATTTGATGATTTCAATCTTCCTTAAAGATTGTAATCGTTCATTTTAATTGCAAACTTGGCAGGATCTGGAATCTCTCAGAAAGGGAGCCTTAATGAGGGATTATCTAGATTAGGCTGGCCTGTGGGAATGTCCATGGGGGACTTTTTAAAATTAACAGAGGATGGGAAGGCCCATCCTGAAGGTGGGAGGGACCAGTTCACATCCTGGGATCACATACTGAATGGCGAGGGGAGAGGGGATTGAGAGTAAGTGTGCAGTGCAATCTGCGGATTGAGAGTAAGTGTGCAGTGCTCTCTGCTTTGTGACCATCTGTTGTGGATGCCTGACAACGTGACTTCCCCACAGTGACAGCTCGAACCTGGAACTGTGGGCCAGAATAGAACCTTTCTCCCTTGGGATGCTTTTGTCAGAGTAGTTTATCTCAACTCAAACACTGAAAAGAAACTAAAAGAAAAAGGTTTTAAATGATATTTATGTATTTGTTTATTTATTTATATGTTTGTGTGTATTGTGTGCTGGTGTGCATGGGTGTGTGCTCACAGCACCATAGCATACCTGTAAAAGTCAGAGGACAGGTTGGTATTCTCCTTCTACCCGTGTGTCCTGGGGGTCAAACCCAGGTGGTCAGACTCGGTGACAACGGCCTTTTTCACCATCTAAACCATCTTGATAGCCTGAGACCAAGTTTCGACGACCTAAATTCTTAGCTCAAACACAAATTAATATGTAGTCGAACCTTACCTCTTGGGTCTCAGCATGTTCTTCCATAAATTACTACTAAGTAGATTGGAAACTGTCGGTGGGTGATTTTGCCATTCTGTAAAACTCTATGCCCATTGTCATTGACTGAATCTTATCACCAGCCCTCAAAATTTACATGTTGGAATCTTAACTTAAAGTATCACAGAATGTAGCTGGGTATAGAAACTGAGTGTTTGCCGGGGTAAGCAAACCATAATGAGGTATGGTGGGCCATAATCCAGTGCCACTGTTGCCCTTAGAAGAAGAGATTTGTATCCATACAACCAGAAAGATCACGAAGCCAGGGAAGGAGGCTGCTATCTACCACTGGGAAGAGAATTCTCCAGGAAACCTACCTTGCTACACCCTGATCCTCCACTACTGTGAGAACATGATTTTCTTGTATAAGCTTGTTGTGTGAAATATTTAAAAAGGCACCCACACTAGTGCTGGCTAATTTCTAACATCAAAGTTTCCCTGCCACTAGGCTCTCCATGGTCCCCAACCCGCTGTTCTCTTGGGGACCAACCTGCTCTCATTCCCAGCCATCCATCCCCTGTGGTTAACTGTCACAAATCCCTGTAATGTGGTAAAATCAAAATTCTGGAGGCTTGTAATTTATCAGTCAGGTTTATATTAGTAAATTCTCAACCCACAAAATGCCCGCACAATGAATTCAAAACTCAATTGATATGCACACAAGCTACACAACAAGATGGGGCAAACATCTATCTAAGAAATCCTCAATGCTTATGGCTCCCAGGACTGTGTGGTTCTGGTTTCTCTTCCTCTCCTATAGGTTCCATCTTGTCTCCTCCTTTCCGTCTCCCCCTCTGTCTCTGTCGCTCTCTGAACTCTCAGCCTGCCTTCTTTTTCACCTGGTCTTTCCCCTGCCCTCACCTGCATATAGACAGCAATCTACATAAGCTCTCCATGGAAAAGAATTGCCTACCATCACAGTGACTATGAGAATTGTTTATCAGGCACTATTCCGTTTAACCTTCTTAACATCTTCGTAAAGTTGGTGCCATTGCCAGCACCATGCTGGATACTTAAGAAAGGGAATGCATGTAACTTCTAGAATTCAAAATGCCCCTGCTGTTCTCTTGCACTGGCTGGCTTTGTGTGTCAGCTTCACACAAGCTGGAGATATCACAGAGAAAGGAGCCTCCCTTGAGGAAATGCCTCCATGAGATCCAGCTATAAGGCATTTTCTCAATTAGTGATCAAGGGTGGGAGGGCCCATTGTGGGTGGTGCTATCCCTGGGCTAATAGTCCTGGGTTCTGTAAGAAAGCAAGCTGAGCAAGCCTGGGGAAGCAAGCCAGTAAGCAGCACCCCTCCATGGCCTCTGCATCAGCTCCTGCCTCCAGGTTCCTGCTCTGTGTGAGTTCCTGTCTTCCTTTGGTGATGAACAGCAATGTGGAAGTGTAAGCTGAAAAAACCCTTTCCTCTCCAATTGGTTTCTTGGTCATGATGTTTTGTGCAGGAATACAAAACCTGACTAAGACACCTCTGTTCTACATACTGCCTCTAAAATCCTAAAATATAGAAAGGATAGGTCTTTACATGGCGATTGGACAGTCTCTAATACACGCCCTTTAATCCCTACCATTGCTTTATTGGTAATTGTAATATGAAAACAGAGTTCATGTGAGGCCAGTTATATGCTTTCCAAATATCTGTCCCGAAAAATTTAATCAATACATGCATGTGTTTATCATGAACACATCTGCACTAGCGAATGGGTAGGTATGATGGTATATGCTTATAATCCCAGCATTTGGGAGGTGGAGTCAAGCCTTAGCTACATTGTAACTTCAAGGCCAGGGTGGGCTATACCAGATCCCATCTCTTAAAAATAAAAATAACAATAATAAGATATACTAAAAAAAATACTAAGTTCATTCCAGAGAGGTTTTTGCAAGACATAAAGTGGCATAATCTGGTATAAGACATAAAAGTAAATAAATGGTCAAGGACAGACTAAAATGCACATTGCTAGGAGCTGCAGAGGAGGCTCAGTAGTTAAGAGCACTTACTGCCCTTGCAGAAAACCTAGATTCAGTTCCCAGCGCCCACAATCATTTTTGGCCTCCATAGCCACTTCATACACATATACATGTATGCAGGCAAAATAGTCATAAACAAATAAACGTTGAAATGCAAGTATTAGAAAGGTCTTGTATGATTTTCCCATTTCATGTAAGTAGTTACATACGTAAATGGCATTGATGTATAATTTATCCAAGACTATTTTAAGGACAGTGTATATACAACCAAATTCATCTCACCAATAAGATAAGTTAGATTAAAATATTTTATTTTTGGTTTTGTTTATATATAAAATTATATGTAAAATATTTTATTTTCTTCTCTTTAACAAGTTCATTTTGACAACCTAATATATAAATTTCAACAATGGAAATTCTAGATACTTCTACTTGTAACTGAATTTGTGCTGAGCCACAGCACACCTAATACTAAAGGTTATTTTGCTATTTTTAAAAAAATACATCCAAAAGTCTAATGTACGATTCAATGCAAATTTTACATATTTGAGTCAGAGTAAGTAAGACACAGGGAAAAAAAAAACAAGCAGAAAGACAAATTTTAGTTTAGCATAAAAAATTAGGAGATAATGATGGTGTTTATTACTTAATGCTAATAGGGTGGTTTACTTAAAGGGAGACTCTTCAAAAGATGGTTTGAAAGGCTGGGCTTTTGCCCAGTGGAAAAATATTTGCCCAGAATTATTAAGGCCATGAGCCTGATACTCATCAGTGGAGTGACAGGTAAATAAATCAAGATTTGATTGTAGTCTTAAATGAGCAGTTCTTAAGAATTAAGATTTGGCTCAATGTTCTTAGAAAAATGCATCTCCAAGCTCACACAGACATATTTTTAGCTTTGAATGAAAGTTCCGCGTCTCATCTTTAATTTCTGTATTAAAGCTAGCATACTTAAAAGGGTTGAAACGTTTTTGGAATGCACATAAAATGTCAGCTGTGAAACGTACCCTTTATTTTCCAAATTGCCAATCTCACTGCACTTGAACAAAAATACACGCAAGGCTTATTTTTCACAATACTTCAAAGTCATTTGTAATTACTATTTCACAAAAGGTCTCTGTTTGGGAGATCTGGAAACTACTAATCCATTTGTGGCTGACAAAGTAATAGTTGCTAAATCACTTAAGGAAAACGGTAGAAGTACCAACAAATTTAGTGTAAAATTTAATTTAATTAGAATAATGTAGTTTTAAAAAAAATAAAATCCAAAGAATGAGCTATTACCCCAAACAAGGCAGTTTGCTAATCACATATTTAGCTAGCAAACTCATGAGAATGAATGAATAGTACCCATGTTTAATCGTATTTTTAAGACATTCATTTTCATTTCATGAGTGAGTGTTTTGCCTACATGTATGTGTACCACATCCATGAAGTGTCTGTGGAGGCCAAAAGAAGGTCCCCCATGGAACTGGAGTTGCAGTGGGCCACCACGTGAATGCTGGGAATCACACCAGGGTCCTCTGGAAGAGCAGTCAGTGCTCTCAACTGCTGAACCATCTCTCTCAAGCACATTCATTATAATATGTATTGCCTAAAAGTGACATAACTTTTAATACACATTCATAATGTAGAATTACTTTGGGATGGCTCAAAAAATGGAAATTGCTTTCATTTCTATTTTTACTTCTATTTTATACAGGTATGTGTAAAATATCTTCCTTTTCAAGTTTATTATGACAAAATTTGTAAAACTCTAAATATTTCATTCTATAGTGGAATTTGTTCTCAGCTACAGCATACAGAACATTAAAGGTTATTTCATGACCAATATTTTATAAATACTGCAAAACTCTAATATAATTCAATGTAAGTTTTGAACATTTGAGTCAGGCTAAGACACAGAGGAAATTAACCAGTTGGAAAACAGTTTGTAATGTGAAAAGAGAAAACTATAAAGCAATTTTTACACTATGAAATAAATTCATCTTAAAGAGTTGATCATATTAAATCTCCATGTAATCACTGAAAAATTAAGAGTGAATAAGTTAAGGATATAATTTTGGGATAGTGTTCACATCAGTTCTGTATGCTTTACTTGTATAAAGAACGCCAGTAAGCCCACCCTCCCTGTTCTCTTAGCAAGCCATAGAATAGGCAGCAGTGTTGTCTCACCTATACAGTTAAAACATGAATTAGACACAGATCTGGATAGCAATGTGCTGCTTGACGTGTCCTGATGGGTGCGAGGTGAGAAGGCATCATTGCAAGTTGAATGTATATGACCTTTTGGTTTCTAGAACATACTGCACATTGTCTGGAGGCTGGCTTTCATTCATTTCTTCACCCTGCAGGATACCATGGCTACTCAAACATCAGGATCATAGGAATTGGCTGTTGTTGCTTGGAGCTTTTAGCTACCCCTGCCTTAGCTCTGGGATTGGGCCACACTACCAGCCCCCACCCCACTTCCCTTGAATCCACAGATAAACAACACAAACAGACAGGTGTTCAGTTTCAGCTAGCTTTCTTGGCACAATTGCTGGGTGCTACTATCTCCTGCTCAGAAAATGTGCCCTTATCAATACTCTTAGCTCTGCTCCTCCCACCTGCCCTAACTTTAGTTGGTCAGTTGAATCTAGTCCCTGCTAAACATCCCTGACCATCTGCCTTTAAGAGTGGCCACAGCCCATTGCTCCTCCCGAGACCTCACATGGTTGCCTGGTTCTCTTCTCTCCAAAGCATGGTGAACTCCCTTCTCTCCTTCCTTGCATCTCCCTTCTTCTCCAGGGACCCAGAAGTCCTGCCTGTACCATCTGTTCAGCAATTGACCCATGGCTTTCTTTACTGACAGATCAAGAGCCAATTGGGGAACAGGACCTTAGCATCAGAACCGCCCCTGCAGGCTGTTGTAAAAGCATTGAAAGTGGTCCTGTGTTTCTGTGGTCTTCATTACATCATTTTCTCTTTGTTCTTTATTCTTTGATCCTTGAGTATGCAATGCCAAAGAGGGTAAAAACCAGGGAACTAATGATTTGCTTCCTTGAAATGAGTAAGAGTCAATGATTTAAATAAATATTTATTTAAAATTAACCCCCTGAAGCATCTATATATTATCTCCTAATCTCATAGTCTTCAACAATAGTTGTTTGCATAAGAACCTAGGGTATACAGAACACATTCATGTAACTTTTCAGTTTATTCTCCAATCTTGGGAGGTATTATTATTGGTTGTTACTAGATGTTCACCCACAAGCAAATAATGGCAAATCTAAATGTAGTGGCAAAATCCACATAGCAGGGAGGAAGTGAAGATTCATAAAACTTAGGGCTAGAAGAAGAGTCCATCTACTTGGCTAACATTCTCTACTTCATAGCCAAGGCAAGAGCTTCTCTGGAGGAGGTCAGGATGATGCGTTCAAGCTCATGTCCAGGGAGGTCTCCTCCAAACTAGAACTTAACACTGCTTAACTTGGATTTGCTGCATATAAAAATGATTTGGGAAGGAGATATTTCATGTCTCACCCCAAATATATTAGCTTAGTGTAATTTGGGGGTGGGGGGCTAGGAATCTTCAGTTTAAAAACACCTTCATTGACTTTCAGCCTGTGATCACAGTTTGGGAAAAACCACGCTGTTGAGCTCAGTCCTTGAGAAAAAGGCACTCTGCTCTCCTTTGATGAAGAAAATGGTTGTGAAGTCCCAAGAAATATCAATAGGAACAAAGGAAGGAGTGGGTAAGACCCTGGCAAGGCTTTAAACAAGAACAAAATGCCCATCTGTTATATGGGAAGTCTCCACAGAGCCCACGGGAGCCAGTGCATGTGACCCTGCTCCTGACCCCGAGGTGGAGAAAAGGTTGATAGGCCAAGTTCAAAGCATTGCCTTTCATGGAGGCTCCAAAAATACATGGACATTCGTCAAGAGTCTTTTGGAGTGACCCATGTCTGTGGCTGCAGAATGAAACATTCTTTCTCTAGAAAGCCTCCGATGTGTTATGCCCTGATCCTAAAACTTGTAGCAGAAACAGAACGGTGTACAAAGAAAGGGCTTCAAAGTAATTCCCCCCTCTTTTTTTTTTTTTTTTTTTTTTTTTTTTTTTTTTTTTGCAAAGATAAAAAGAAATGCTCTTTTAGAATTACTGTAGTTAAGAAGCCCCCGGGTGGCATGTGTGCTCTGAGAGTCATCTTGCAGGAACATTTTCTTAACAATAACCTTCTATTTAGATAATTTAGTTTTTAATGTCTGCATCCAGGTCTCTGCAGGAGAAGTAGGTTCCCTAGAAGTGGTGGGAGGCACAAGCTGTGAGCCAAGAAAACCCCTCCACCTACCGTATTTGTGTTTGTGAACACACTCATGGGTTCACCTTTCCAGGTTGAATTTTACCTTGTGTGAGCTAGCGATCCCTCGACTGGTATATAAATATGATGACGGGAAGCAAAGTGTTTGATAAAAGGTCACTGAGCCCAAGAATCTCAAAATCAAATCTATAACTCTTACCATGCACATCCAAAGCATCCACAACATCTACAACCCTCACTGCATTTCTGAATCTCGGCTCCTTGTGTGCACGTGACTGCCACCTAACCACAGATCCACATTTCTCATCTGGGCAGTTAGAACGGCATTCTAACAGGCTGCCCGGGTCGACAGTTTGGAGTTCGTTTGCCTCTGCCCAAACATGTGTTAAAATTTGATTTGCAGTGGAACCGTGTGGAGAGGTGATAGGAACTTGCACTAATTGGGAATAGTCCAGGATTGAGGCATGCGAGCAAGCTGGATTTAACCAGACCTTCGCCACGACTCTGAGAGAGCACTGTTATTTTCCTCGGGAATTAACTCAGTGGTTACTTCTCAAACCATGGCAAATCCTGAGGATTCAGTGGGATATTTTGAGGTTCTGAGTGGTGCTGAGTATAAGAAACATCCGCTTCTTTGGTTAATCCAAAAATGGAACCAGAGGGCTAGAGACAACCCCCTTCTGCTGCTCAATGAAAAATAGGGTTACATTGTGGGCTGTGTGTTCACGCAGCTGCCTGGAATTTCTTGGGTGAATGAAGAGGTGCATAAGAATGTAGAAATGTTGTCCTTGGACTAGATAGTACATGATCTGTCTTAGGGTGACAAACACTGGCTCTGATACCTGTGATCTCAGCAGCACTAGGGAATGAGAGCTTTAATATCACAGTGTGAGAGCACTTAGCGCCTAAGAAGAAACACCTTAGTTAGGACCTTTTAAAAACTAGAAGATAAATGGAGTCCAAGTACATCTAATAGCTAAGTATGTTTTACACATTAGCTCTATCTTACTGTATGCCTCCTAGTTGTGTTTCTTGATTCACCCAAGAATCAGCTGTTTCTTTATATCTAGTACCATGTATGGTCTTGAGATTTCTCATAAAAATCCTTAGATTTCAGTCATTTGAGAAGAGGGAATCTTATCTGTAAACACTTTCCTAGCAGACTGGCCTGTGAGCAAGCCTGGGGGGGGACATTTATTATTATTATTATTATTATTATTATTATTATTATTATTAATGACTGATGTGGGAGAGTCCAGCTCACTATGGGAGGTGTCACCTCTGGGCAGGTAGTTGTAAGCTGTATACGAAAGGATGCTGAACAAGACAGGAAGATCAAACCAGGAAGCAGCATTCTTTCATGGCCTCTGCTTCAGCTCCTGTCTCCGGGTTCTCACCCTGCTTGAGTTCCTGCCCTGATTTCCCTTGATGATGGACTATTCCTTGAAATAATTCCTTTCCTCTTGAAGTTGCTATTGGTCGTAGTGTTTTATTACGGCAACAGAAATCATCTTACTTGATGGCTACTAAAGATTCATGAGCTGCAAGCCTGGTGAACAGTGTAACACAATTAAGAAAAATGGATCTTGAGCAATGGGGATCTAGTGGAAGGGAATTGTGTAATTAACTAGACATAGCTGCATAAAAGGATTAATTAGTGTAATTCTTTAAGATCAGAGTTAGCTTTCAGAGAATGATTTGATATAAAGTAAGGCTACCTAGTCCCTTTGGTCCCTTCTGCCCATGGTTAGCTTCAAGTCTTCTGCCATGTTGTAACAGCCAGGGATTCAAGCCTTGCTGTTTATATGTTGTAGCTACCAGAATTGTAATGAGATAAAGTGCTTTGGTTTATAACCTACAAGCTTCAGCTATTTTCTTATTAGCAATATAAAACAGGCTGGGCTAAAATTGAATCTAAATGTATGTTGAGTTAAGCCAGAAAGTGTGGCTGTTTCTATTCTATGGGAGTCTGCCTTCAGAGTCTTTCTTTAAAAGAGTTTATCCCATGACTCCAGATTTATTGGCATTTAGCCTTGTTTTGGTGAGACGTGCCAAAACCTTGCTTGCTGTGAGGGCAAGGGTGCAACTCTGGGGATTATGAATTCCCCAGGACAAGAGCGGCCCTCAGGATGCAGTGAGTAAGAGATGGAGCTACATTTTACATAGACCAAGAGAACAAAAAAGTGGTGCCTTGGGAGCAGGGTTTTGGCTTACTTCACAATATAGAGAGCTGCCTGATTTGGGAAGAGGCAGTTGATAGGGAAGGGGCAGAACTGTGCCACAATGTAAGTCCTGAAGTCTCTAGGTAACTGAATTCTGTAGCATGGCTCCCATGGTGGCAGGAGGTATTGGGAGGACTGTGTTTCTGGAACTTTTAGTGTTCTTCTCATTTAACAGTGCATGAATGGTAGGAGTGCTGAAGCCAACAAGACTAACCAGGGACTCAGAGGGTGGCCTAGGAGTGTTAAGTACACAAGAGAAGCTAGCAGACATCTGAATTCTTTAGGAAAATTCACTTCTAGCTTGCTAAATGTTGTATGTAAGTCAGGAACTCTATTCTCTCTCTGCCCATCTTTCAATCTCAGGACCACTTGATACAGCATGTTTACATGATTTGTAACAGGCAGAGTAAACAACAACAACAAAAAAAAGTTCTGTAATTGGCAGCTCTAGTTTTCTAGCAAAGACAGTCTTTGGTAAGAAGGCAAAGACCTGAAAGAAGATGTTATGGTCAATCAGACACTGTTGTAGAAGAATACCACTCAGATACAGGAGGAAAGGCCACATCTGGCTGTTCCTTGGCCAGACGCTAAGAAAAGTGAAGGATACAGTCTTGCTGGGGATCCAGCTCAGAGTCCCCAGTGGGGTCAGGGGTGGAAAAATGTCTGGGATAGTTCTTGGGAAGCTAGGTGAAGAACCCAAGAGTGAGAGTTCCTACGCAGGCTACCTGGGCACTTTTCTGAGGGGCTTCAGTATATGGAGCTGTGAAAGACATGTGCACACCACAGTTCCCTGGACCTTGTGCATGGATTTGCTTTGGCTGTGTAATTTATGTGTGAGGGTCTCTTCTGTTGCTTTGTTAAAGTACACAATCCCATTGGATTTGGTTAAGATGGTGACTGTGCAGAGAGGGGCTGGGGTGAGGCTAGGAGTCTACGGGACACTTCCCACCGTCGGATCTGAAGGCCAGCGGCCTTTCAAGCCCGCAACCAACTGGGAACTTGCTTTGGGGTTGCCCAAAAGACCAAAAGTAGGGCAAAGAGCCTGATTCCAACCCTCCCATCTCTTTTCCCTTGCACCAATGTCTTAGTTAAGCATAGTGAAATTATCATGCACAAGCCTTTAACAGTGGCTTGAGTATGCTCTAACCTGCAAGCCTTAGGACCTGCAGCCATTCTGATGCATTGTATGTGGAATGGTTCCTCTGTTCCTCTACCACCTGTAGTACATCCATGTCCTTCTTGACCTTGAAGGACAGTAGTCTCTTAGAAGAGAGTTAACTGAACTCTAAGCAACTAGACTCTTGGGAATTCCTTCCCAATTAACTAGCATAGAATTCTCTGTTATCATTTACGTTAGTTTTTGCTTATTGAAATATAATGTCCTTTTCTTTCTGGTTGGATGGCTACAGCTACTACCTGCTTCTTTTTTCTCTGTGCTTCCTCTATACAGAGTTAGGCTTTATTTCAACATCCAACATGCTTGCTATCGGTTTGTATACCTCAGGCCTATCATTCCCTGCCACCCCTAACCTTTGAGTCTTGCTGGCCATTGACTTCTGTGGAACAATGACATCAGTCTCGACCTCAGTGGTCTGTTCTTCTTTCACCTGATGGCTGGTCTGTGCTTATTGAAAAGTCATGATCAGTGTGTCCTTAGAAACTGAGATTTCCCCCCCTCTGCCTCACTTCCACAAAGCTTTAAAGATGTCTTTGGCCCTCAGCAGAGTTCCTCTTATGGCCAGAGTTGTACTTCCATTTGTACTCCTGTGCCATGGGAACCAAGAAGTGCTAAGGACACTTCACCACCATCACTTAGAATGTCACAACAGGGACAAGTCGTTCTTCCGTTACTTAACTGAGAATCCTATTGTGAGAATGAAGGTTTCTCCATGAAGATTTCACATCG
This sequence comes from Mus musculus, assembly GCF_000001635.26. Lineage (NCBI taxonomy): Eukaryota > Metazoa > Chordata > Mammalia > Rodentia > Muridae > Mus > Mus musculus. The sequence goes on along the minus strand of NC_000084.6, from coordinate 62,788,369 downwards.
GTGTGACAATGACTGCCATCCCTGATCCACAGAAAAGATTCTTAACAGCTACAAGAGGTTCTGGGGTGAACGGTCAAAGACTGGGCTCCAGATGTTTGGGGAGAATCACTGGTCTCAGAAGCTGCCTTTGGCCCTGCTCTCCCCTCTGTAGCCTGTAACTTAAGAGTAAGGGTTCTTACTATAGCTCCGACCACATATGTGGCAGAGGATAGCCTTGTTGGCATCAATGGGAGGAGAGGCCCTTGGGCCTGAGTGTGTTCGATGCACCAGTGTAAGGGAATGCCAGGGTGGGGAGACAGGAGTGGGTAGGTGGGTGGGGCACACCCTCATAGAGGCAGGGGGAGGGGGAATGGAATAGGGAGTTTTCTAAAGGGGAGACCTGAAAAGGAGAAAACATTTGAAATGTGAATAAATAAAATATCCAATTTAAGAAAATAAAGAATGCTCCCCTCCCCAGAAAAAAAAAGAGTAAGGGATAACTCAATGGTAATTTTATCGATTTTTTTTGTTTCATATTACTTTATTTGGGCATCTTTTTTTTTCCTTTTTGGTCATTGGGCACACTGAAGTTGCCCATTCAATATGAGGTTCCCTGTTCACTGGACCTCTGGTCGGTACAGTCTGGAGAGGCCACTTCAGAAGTCTCGATACAGGGACACCAGGAAAAAGGCAAGAGGAAAATATGTTATTTGACAAATTTTATATTTATCATCAAGGCACATGGAAGAAATTGTTCTGGGAAATGTAAGAATTCTGCTTTATTTTCCCTGGTACTGCTCCTGCTCCTCTTCCTCCCTCTTCCCCCTCCTCCTCCTTCTCCTTCCTCTTCCTCTTCCTCCTTTGTTTTGATTTGGAAGGGAGGCAACAGATGGGGGTACCATACTTTCTCCAATCTTTGTGTTTCTAGAAAGCCTTTCTCTGGTCCTAATGGTGCAGCTGCAGGAACAGGTTAAATCTGGGACTAGAAAGCCTTTCACTGCTGTTCCCTTGGGTTGCAGGAACACATGGACCCCATGGACTTGTTACCAGAGCTGTTAAGGTTAAAGTCTAGACCTTTATAGCCCTAATGAGCTAGGCTCAAAAAAGCCTGTTCTCAGTGGGCCAATTAAAGAGAAAAACTGGTAAAAAGCAGAGAAATAAGATTTATTTAATGACCGCATTGAGGAAAGGAACAAATAAAGAGGTCCAGGAGCACCTAAATTCTATCTTAGGTTCTGTCTTGAGTTTTAGGTCTAAACAGAGGGCAAGGGTCATGCATAACTAAACAGGCCTTGTCAAAGTGTGGTCCTGCTTATCACTGACTGGTCATTGTCTGAGCTCCAGGCTCTCCCACACAGAGGTCTGACAGGTTGTCAGACTGTGTGAAGTCTTCCTATGATGAACTCCCCCTCTTGCAAGCACCAAAGACAGCTTTTCCCTTCCCCAGCAAGAGATTCCTGGGGAAATTCCAGTTCCCTGGGGTCTACTGGCTCAATGCTCTAATAGACAAGCAGGGCACAGTGTCTCCCTTTAGAGTATCTTTGTTCCTGACAGCTCCGCATCAAGTTTCTCAAGAGGAAACATTCCTGACTCAAGCTGGTATCCAGGATGGGAATAACACTGGGCAAGGCTGCTGTGCTATACCAGGTCACACAGTTGGGAATCGACACCTGAGACAGCAGAGGACCAGAGGGCAGTGGCGGTATCTCTGGGTATAGATCTATCATTGAAGAGAAGAGCTATCAGATGTAGGAGAGATGTGTCTTATAATGTCATCTTATCAACATATCCGAATTGTAGCCGAGAGTTTGTTCTTTGAAAATTACTCAAAGAGCTGAGTCTTCAAAATTTAACATCCCCCCCCCCTCTCTCTCTCTCTCTCACACACACACACACACACACACACACACACACACACACACACATCTTACATGTTTCAGTTAAAACACAACCATTTTGGCCTTGAATTTAGAATCCTCCTGCCTCAGTCTTCCAAGAGCAGGGAACAAGGGCATGTGTTGCATCTAGCTTGCTTTGATCGATGTAGTGCTAAAAGCCTTCCTTTGGCTGAGGGTGCCAATAAGAATTCTTTGTTTCCTCCTTGAAAAAAAATCTCAGAATTCTCTGCTCCAGGTTTCTTTTGATTAGTTTAAAATGTAGAGGGAAAAGGCATCATGTGAGAAGTAATTTGAATTCAACAGTTTTCATGACATTTTCCTGAATATTTCATAGTTGCCTATCTGCAATAATATTTTGGCGTGATTTTCTTGTATTCAGCATTGTCAAAGCATTCAACTCACCTTGACTAGAAAGAACAAATACACCTGTCACTGATTTTTAACTATTAATTGTATAATGATGGTGACAAGTCCAACCAAAATGAACAAGATGCAAAGCTATGTACCTGTGAAGGGGTACCAGGGACTGAACCCAGGGCCTCTTGCATAGTAAGCCAGTGCTCTTCCACTGAGCTACACCTGGGGTTCTCACTCGCATCTCCTTTCTGGGCCATGGAGAGCAATGAGCAAACCAGAGAGCAGCTGTGAGAACCCTTAGCTCACTTCAAGCATCCACTGCTGTGCTCTCTGCAAGTGATGGAGCAGATGGGTGAGCAACCATTCATGGGTTACTGTTGTTGTTATTATCAGCTTCATGAGATCAAGATGACGCACAACTTACCAGGAGGCTTCATCCAATAAACTCGTCAAAACTGGAAACACTACAAACCAATGTTCCAACCTACCAATCATCCTAGCTTTGCAGAGCAGTGCATGGCCGAGTCTCCGCTGTTTCTTCTCATAACCACAGGGTTGAAGAGAGCTGTGGCTGAGAAAGAGAAGGATGACATCACAGATCTGTAGCCTGAGGAAGGATCGAAGCTGGAGTCTTACTTCTACAGAATGGCTTCTACTTTTGCACCATCGTACAAACCTTAGGTTGAACCATTCCAAGTCGGAGGGTTGGGAGCACAATCTCCCTGGTTTATAAGAGCAAAGTCATTCCTTTCTGATATGGGTTATCCTCACGTCGGCGGGAGCTCTACTTCCCATACTCCATGTGAGGACCTGGCTTTAGAAGTGAAGTAGAGGCAGATGAAGGAAGGGGAAGTGGGTCATGCAGTAGCTTTTGGCTTCCACTGAAGATTGGCACAGGCCACTCAGGCTTCTGTTTTCTAGACCACAGGGGCTTATGTGATCAGGCCTTTTATCAGGCCTGGGAAAACAACTTCCCAAAGGGCACTACAACGCTTTTACGAGCTGGACTTCAAACAAGGGAGAGTGACTCTCTCTCGAGGGAGGGAATGGCTACTTGGTATGAGATGTTCTTTATTCTGTGTCAGATAGCAGTTAATAGATCCTAGGGGTGCACTCCAGTTCTATTCAATGACAAGGATGAGGTCTGGCAAACACTTGGTTTGATGATTTGGCCTTCATGTAAGCATCTTAGAATTATATAATCTATGGCAGCCACAACACCGCTAAGTGATGTAAGAAGCATTAAGTGTACCAAACATGTACATAGCCTACTGTTGATCCAGACATCTTCATGTAGCCTGTATCTGTATTTGGTATGAACTTATATCAATCAACAAATGAAACGATGCCACAGGATGGTTTGTGGTTTAAAGGAGTATTTGTCACTGAGAATCCTATAGGTACAGCTTTTCTCTGATTCTAGCTGTGACAGCTGGAAGTCTAAAACTCCATTTCCTCCAGACCCTCCAAAATTGAAGCTGGGCCTAGCCCCTAGCACCTTCCCTATGGAAGTCTGATGGCTGTATGAACATGTTTCTCTTATTCAGGATGGGTCCAGGTACAAACAGAAACCGCCAAGCTCTGGCTACACTGTTGGATGAAGTGACAGTCAAATGTTGAGGCTCAGGTCACAGACCACATGACTTTGAACTTCATGGATGCGCTTGGAGTCCTTATGTAAAACCCCACCTGGTTCCTCTTGTGACAAAGTTTTGTTGTTGTTGTTGTTTTGTTTTGTTTTTCTACTTAACCTTGAAAACAAATCACAGGATTTACTACTAAAATAAGTAAGGCTGGAGAGGTGATTCTGTGAGTGTCCTAGCTAGGGTTTTTATCTCTGCTAAAACACATGTGGGGAGGAAACTGCTGATTTCAGCTTGCATCTCTCAGGTCGCAGGTCATCAATGAGTGAAGTCAGGGCAGAAACTGAAGTGGAGGCCATGGAGGGAGGCTGCTTATCACACTGCTCCCTGTGGTTTACTCAGCCTGCTTTCCTACATGCCCTGGTACCACCTGCCCACCACATAAAGGAAGATGCACTACACTTGGGTTTGGACAGTGTAATTTGTATTATTCTTATCAAAATGGTGCTATAGAGCATCTATATACTCCTGTCTGCCACTCACTTGACCCCTTTAGAAATTCACTATCCCTATTTGTTGTGTTTTGTAAAGAAGATAAGAAGAGAGGGCACATGTCTGGTGGATGTGCAATCAGATGTGGGGGAGGGGATGCCTCTTCGGGTCCATGCTGAGGCATGCCTTCCCCCTGAGGGACCAGGCACAAGATGGTATAGTATAGAATGGAGTTTATTCAGGGCATGGGGAGGAGAGTTGAGAGGGTAGTAGAGGTAGAGAAAGGGAGAGAGAAGGGGGGAGAGAGGGAGAGAGGGAGAGAGGGAGAGAGGGAGAGAGAGAGAGAGAGAGAGAGAGAGAGAGAGGGAGAGGGAGAGGGAGGAGGGGAGGGGAGAGGAGGGGAGGGGAGGGGAGGGGAGGGGAGAAGAGAAGAGAAGAGAAGAGAAGAGAAGAGAAGAGAAGAGAAGAGAAGAGAAGAGAAGAGAAGTTGAGCCCAGCCATGAGCAAGTGGAGAGAGATGGAGAGGGTTAAGGAGCAGGAAGGCAAGAGAGAGTGGAGGGGCAAGCAGCTTCTTTTATAGTGAGTCAGACACACCTGGCCGTTGCCAGGTAACTGTGAAGCAGAGCTTAGACAAAATGCTAACACTATTTGCCTCCGTTGCACAAGTTATCAAATGGTGCCTCCTACAGATGTTGCAGGAAGTAATCAGTTATTTATAGACTTTATCCAAGTGTTGGTCATGAATCAAGGTCTTATGGCTCAGATTTGTACACACATTAAGAGGGAAAAATAAACAGACTGCCACTGACTACCCACTGGCTATGAAGACAATCCAAGTATTAACCATTACTAATCTATGATTCCTTCCCACTGCGAGACTGTTGGACTCTCACCAATAGCCAGAAGAATCAGTTCTTATCCTATCAGGATTCAGTCGTGGGGAGTCTTCTCAAATGACTTTACCTAATCCTAATCACTTCCCCAAACCTTCCCACTTCAGAAGCCAGAGCCAATTAAGTTTCTTCCCCCTTAATACCATGAGTCGAAACTAGGTTTCAGTACAAGAAGGCTCAAGACATGTTCAGACTGGATCCAAACCAGAGCAGGAAGAGGGGACTGTGAACTTAGGGTGTGCTAGTTGGAAGGAACCTTTAAAGCCATCAAATTGGAGGTTAGATAGTAGATAGTTTGAATCTCCAATGCGCCTCCCCATCACAAAGACTATATGTCAAAGGTCAGGTTCCCAGCCTTTAGTATGATTGGGAGGTGGTGAGACCTTTAAGATGTGGTCCACACAGGAGGAAGCGAGGTCACTGGGATGCGCCCTTGCAGATTATACTGGGATCTCACACTCTCGTCTCCCTCTTTTCTTGCCCATGCCACAAGGTGAGCAGCTTCCTCCACGATCTGTTTTTGCCATGTCATTCTAACCCGTCACAAACCTATAGCAAAAACTCCAAGTGACCATGGGCTGAGATGTGTGAAGCCCTGACCCCAAACAAGCGTTTCTTCTGTGTGAGCAGATTTTTCTTGGATATTTGTGGCTGTAACGGTGCTGATTAACAGCCACACCATCTGATCCCTTAGGGCAAAGAGGCAGGGCTATCTGCCCTAGTTCCTCTGGCCTTTCTACCTGGAAGCTCCTTCCACAGCCCTCCCCATGTCTATCCCCCTCCTGCACCCAGCTGAGACAAGTGTTACACCAGTAATCAAGCACAGGGGCTTGTGCACTTCGTAGCAAAGCCCAGGCTATTTTTTTTTCATGAATTTCGTAAGAAAAAAATATTTAGGTGGCACCATCCCACCCTTTGTTCTATTGCCATAGAAATGTGTCATGGGATTCAGGGCATAAAGTGTTAAGCTGTAAGTGAACTTAACCCCCGAATCCTCCTGGATGAGCCTAGCCAGCAAAGTACAGGACTTGAGCCCTTGGCTCCGTCACTCACCAGCTGAACAACCCTGGCTAATGTGTGTGCATTAGGACTCTATTCCTTTGTGTATTAAATGGCTGAGGCAGATGGTTGCTTTGTGCCTCCCAATGCACAATGCCTCAGCTCAGGGATGCAGAGTTAAATAAAACCATCAGCTGTCAGAGCTTCAGCTAGTCTCCTCCAAATGAGGTCAATGCTCGCCGTCATAAGTACCCTGTCTAAGGAGGGGAGGGGACTGCGAATGATTTCATCCAGTGTTAGATGAGGAGTTCTAGGAGAGTCCCAACAAGAGCCCAAAGTATGGATGAGCTGCAAAAGAGGGAAGGGAGCTACACAGAGGTCATCAATGGATACTTTCTTGAAGCTATCCCAGCAGCTGATAAGTACTGCTGAGCATCTCTACATGTTTCTGATTTCACCACAATGGGCTCAGGAAGCCATTCTTTGTAGCAATTTATTTTCTACTCTTTTAAGCCAGGAGTCACAAGAACGTAGGACACTTACAATGCTTCGAATGACTTTCCCAAGTCCCCGCCCCGCCCCCATTTTTTTCCTTTCTCAATTTCAAAGGCATATACTTTTAGAATCACATTATTTTTTTTTCGAATCACATTATTTTTGAAAGGGACTTGAATATAACATCTAATGCCAAAGACATGCCACATAGCAGTGTGCCGATAGAATAAACCAGCCACGTTTTGCATCCACGGTGTCCTTCAAATGTCCATGTGTTGAAGATAGGATCCCCAAGATGGCACTATTTGGAAGAGGTGGGACATTTAGGAAGCTGGTCACTAGGCAAGGTCTTAAGATCACTGGAGGCATGGCACGGTGGAAGTCTGTCTCCCTGGACCTGGAGATAAGTAGCTTGTACCCATTGCATTCCTTGGATGTGGAGCAGGGATAATGATGCTGAGTAGTCACCTCAGCAGGGAGTGTGATTCTCCTGCTCCTGAATCTTAGAATGCCTCAAGCCCACCTCAGGGATGCAGGGGAGACACAGGGTACAGCCCACAATTCCAACCCCCTTGTGCTGATCTGGAAGCTAGAAAGATACAATTCTCTACATATGTTTCCATTTTAACCAATGGTAGTCATTTAAACAGGTTTCAAGTTTAAGCCTATTTTCAGTAAGAGAAAACAAGTCTCAGAGAGGCTAAGCAGCCAGTCCGGAGACACTTAGCAGAAGAGGCTGAAATGGGATTGCCTCAGCCCCTTTGCCCGATGCCCTGATGCCGGTCAGGCAGATGCTGGTGTGTTCTATAAATAATCAAGAGCAACAACCCCGAAGTTCCTGCCAGGACAGGCAGGCTCACACCCTTTCCCCCACCCCCATCCCCTGTGACAACACAGCAGCACTGTCTGTAAACCATTGTTCTCTAGGGGACATCGGAGTGAATCCAGAAGTTGTTGGTGGATCTGCAGAGCTCTCGGGGTGGACACTAGCACATGGTGAGGCCATGCGCACTGTCCAGCACTGCCTACTCACATCCTTGGCACACGTGTCAGCTGTCTCAGGAACAAACAACCCAAGAGCACCCCACCCTACCCCACCCCTCCTACTCCTCTCACAGATCCTTCAGGCCAAACAGCTGTGCTTCCTCTTTACGAAATAAAGGGGCATTAATTTTCACCAGCACTTCCCTCCCTGAAGCTATCTCCCAAAGGACACCAAGTCCTCCCTCCTCTTGGAAAGCCTGGCTCCGCTGGGTTCAAGACTGAGGTTCAAGCTGCAGGTGACCATTTGGTAGACCCCTTGGAAACAAATTGTACAGGATCTCACTCGTTGCTGGAAAACCTTCCAGTGTTTTTAAATAGAGAAAGCTCCAAAAATCCATTCTGTGTGTTTTCCCTTGTTCTTAATCTGATAATCATTCTTTTCCATAAGAGATAGGGCAGCCTCCCTTGAGGCACGCATATGAACTGAGTCAGGGCATGACACAAACACTCTAGCATCTATGAACTTGTCCCTAGTGTTTGTTGAGTTGCTTTTAAGTGTGGTGGGGAGGTATAATAAAACATGACATTGAGTATTTCTGCAGAGTTTATATCTATATATCTATAGATATATATGAGTTTTATATATATAAAAGAGTTTTCATACACACACACACACACACACACACATATATATATATATATATATAGAGAGAGAGAGAGTTTGTTTCTGATCTAGATCAACACATAAAGGCCATCTCTAGGTGACCAAGAAAGGCTATCTCTGAGAAGCAGTGACTTCTGAACTGAACTGGGGCCTGAGGGAAAGAAAAAGCTAAGAAAATAGGTATCTGAGAGCAGAGGTATGGCTAAAGACTGCAATGTTAAAGGCAACTCCATGTGGATTAATCTCCTGGAATAGGTACTAACTGGAACCCGTGTTGCTGTTCAAGCCCCATAGGTTGACTGCTGGAAAGAGTTGAGCATCACACCAGTCTGGAGCTCTTTAGCATTGCCAGCAAAACTTCATGCTTTACCTGATAGAGTAAACTTCATTTACCCTCCGGGTTAGGGATGCAAGTCCTATCCCTCAGTTTCCACTTACTGCAGAGAGCCTCCCTAGATAAGGCCTGATTGGGGACCTGATTATTCCTGGGCTGCAGCAGCTGCATAGATGCAGGCTTAGTTCATCTGAATACTGATGTACTATCAAGGCCACTTCTCAGGCTGTGGAAAGACACACAGAGGCAAGATGACAGGTGCCCGTGGTCACACAGCTACAGAAACTAGAACCTCCAGGGTAGTGCTATGCATGCTGAGGTCATGCTTTCTGCCTTCTTGCCTATACTATAGGCCTAGTGGATGCCTTCCCAGCATCTGGGATGCCTAGACCTTTGGTACCCACTGTTGTCAACTGTATGACCAAAGTGCACCCCAGAAGTACATCACACATGCATTGTTCTTAAATGTAACAAGTAATATCCAGTCTCTTGTTTAAATGATAATGGAGCAAGAAAACTTAATTTAATAATTATCTCTTTCTTCCAGTTGGTTTGCACTGTTTTGACAGTTTCTCACAGTCTACCTTATTTGCTAGCGCCCAGGAGAATGGAGAGGGACCAGGCTTCGAGCCTCCAAGAGAACAATTCCAAGACACTGTACATGGTCAAAGCAAGTAGCAGGGTGAATCATTTGGTTTCTCCTCCATTTTTTCTCGAGTATCTGTGCTCATGAGCTGCACACATAGTGGTAGAAGAAGGGCAGACGAGTCCCAGAGTGACAGTGATCTCAGGTGTGAGACCCAGGACAGTCCAGGCAATGTTGCGGAAGCTGAAGTCCTGATGGAACTGCAAAAAGTTAGCAGCCGAATGGGCTGCTAGCCTGGAGGCAGGGTAAGCATGGAGGTGGGGCAAACATGGAGGCAGGGTAAACATGGAGGTGGGGCAAGCTTAGAGGCGGGGCAAGCATGGGGGTGGGGCAAGCATGGAGGTGGAATAGGCGTGGAGGCGGGGCAAGCTTGGAGGCGGGGCATCCTCCTTAGAAAGCACAGATCACAGGGCCTGAAACCAACATAGAAACTCAGTGAAGGCAATCACTGCTAACAGCACTTGAGTTCTGATGAGTGTATGTATGTCTTCAAGTGAACACTTAGGAGAAACGACTGCTCTCCACCCCTACAGTAGTCTACCCCAATCACAGAAATTCAAAGACTGAAGACCAGCTACCCTCAAAGTAATTAAAGTATGATGTGATATCCCAAGACTTTCTAGACTGGCCTCTGCAGAGGGGTTCTAGTCTCCATGAAGGAAAGAGAATTCTGTAAAAAACAAAAATACAATTTAAACAGCAGTTAATTTAGCAAGCACCCAAAGGAGACAGTGACATGAACCACCCAAAGAGAAGCACAGCCCAGTGGGTTCTGTGTGGAGGATTTTAAAGAATTTTATGAATATTTATGTGATGGGTCATGTTGATGGAGTCAGGTGAGCCTTTATCCTTCTCAACTTGAAGTTTAACAGACCTCCATTTTAGGAAATTTCTTCCTATGTTCCTATAGAATAGTCTATACCATAGGGAGTCTAATGAAGCTGGAGTCTCATTGGGTGGCAGATCCTTCACTCGTGTGTATGTATGGGAAAATATCCTGATGTCTTAGCTTTTGATGTAGCAGAAGGAACCTACCATCACTCTCAAGGACATCAAAACAGAGAGGGAACTTCTGACTGTCAGGAAACAGCTACCAAGCCACAGCTGCAATAATCTAGTTACAGCTAGCTTCTCTTTGAGAGGGAGAAAGAATCCACAATTGACCTTGTGGCTAGGTTGCTGGTCAGGACAATTGGTTGTTTAGAAAGTGTTGAAGTATGGACTTAGGTAGATGGTAAGGTTTTACAAGCAGGAATAGCTCTTGTATCATCTTTTAGAACGTCTTTCTTTTGGCTCCACTCCTCTTGTCTATCTTCTACCTAACAGAGAGACATGGAGGAAGGACAGAAAAAAGGATGAGCCATCCTTGCTTACAAGATACCACATTCAGGCCTTCCTTGGGCCTGGTAGTACCATACCCACTCATGAGAGAGGTTTTAATCCCTTTTTTTCACCCACAAAGCATGGACTGACAGTATGAAGCTGTTCAAAGCTACAAAGGGGATGGGGGTTGCCAGGGACATGGTTCAGTGATAAAGAACTTACCTAGCTTGTTCAGGGCCCTAAGATTGAACATGACACAACAATGAATGAATGGGTGCCGTGGGAGAGCTGAGAAGAGTTGAAGAGCCCTATTGGTTTTAAAACCATCGCTGTTGCACTGGACCGAGGAAGTGTCCCAGGAGGGATGCCCCTACACAGCATGTCTGATTGGTCCACCGCCACTTTCTTTTGATCACAGGTGTGCTCTCTGTCATTCCATATCAGTGCCCAAGCAGATCATTATGGGGAATGGGACTTGAGGACTGTGACAAAGGACTGAGTATCAGAGCTGGCTCTGTGGCATGACACTGAAGGGATCCCCTTTCCTTCAGCTGGAGATTGTTTTCCCTTACCATTCATAGGGATGAGAAGGGCATGCGTGGCTGACACAGTACAGACATGGCTTTGAGATGGAAGGTAAGGGTAGGAAATTAGTCCTGATGACACAAGGCTAGAGCCAAGAGGGGGCTAGGGAGTCAATACACTTTGGTGCTTGTTCTCTGAGTGAATTATGATTACTAAACACATTCCAGAGGACATAGCCAAACATCTCTGTTCAGTAGTTAGTGCTGTATTTTGGATCTTGACTATACGTCCCCCTCCCCACCTCAACACTATACGTTAAAAGCTTGGTTGCCAGGGTGGACTTCCTGGGAGGTAGTGGCTATTTGGGGAGGTGCGACCCCATGAGATATCCTTAAGTCATTGGAGGCATGCCGTGGAAGGCAGTCATGGGAACTACACCAAGCTTCGGTCTTTAGGTTTTCTCTCTGGTTTTCTCTGGCACAGACTCCTGCCCTGGCCTGAAGGAACCTCAAAAACTGTGAGCTGGAATAAGGGTAATTGGTTTATAACACAATTATATTCAGTATTTTTATAAGTATGCAACAAATACATTTCAAAATAGATCTGAAGAGAAGCAACAGAAAACTCTCAAATAACGTGGTGTACAGAAAAAACAGGAATGTCTGTCTTGAACACCTACAAAGGCCAGCATAACTCTGAGTCTTGAAGACACAGGCTCTCTGCACCATTCCTGGGAGATAAGGTTGGGGAGCTTGTAAAGAAGAAAGGAGGACATGAGAAAGTGACCAAGGTAGGAATCAGTTGTCCCTTAGTAGACTTGCGCTCTTCTACTGAAAGATGTTAGGTAGAACTCAGCCCAGTATGCCCACCAACCATCCAAAGAAGCTGAAAACACAGCCTTGACTCTAAACTGCCTAAAGTATCCAGAACTTCTGAAGACGAGGGAGGACAAGTGCAAGGAAATGACCAGCAACCTGTGCCACAACTGCATTCGAGAAGTTAGTTCTCACCACAAGCCCTATCCACAAAGAGGGCTCCCGAGGTGCCTGTCTCCCCCAGAATTGTCTTCTGAAAGCACATGACTCATGTCTCTCCCCTGTGAGACCTGTGGAGTAACAGTGCAACCTTGGCTGGGCTTCCCGCAGCCTTGGCATGGGAACACACAGCTTCCTTTCCAGGAGAGGCAAGCCAAGTCTGCCAGTTCCCTTCTGAAGCTCACTGGTATCATACTGAGAACCAGAAGAGGACTCAGTCTGCGGGGAGAAAGGGCTGGCTTTCGCCCAGGGTCAGAAGTGGTTGTGCTTACGGCAGAATGAATTCAAGGTCCAACCTCCCAAAATATCTACCACTCTTAGTAATTCTAGCCTGGCAACCAAGCTCTTAACAGAGCTTTGAGGTGGGAGAGTCCATTCAGGATCCCAGCTGCAGCATCCATTAATGAACAGGAGAGTTTCACTGTTTCCTCTGAAGCTTCAAAAAGTAGAATGTACCCAGATAGAGGAGCCCCAACTTGGGCCACATCTGTATTCAGAAGGGCCATAGCCAATCAACTGATGATCACCATCGTGTTCCTGCGATGATATCACCCTCTATCTTCTCCAGATGTTTTCACCAAAAGCCAACAAGAGCTCTAAAACCCTGTGGTAATAAACAGGACCAGAGCCAGGCGTGGTGGTGCACGCCTTTAATCCCAGAACTTGGGAGGCAGAGGTAGGCTGATTTCTGAGTTCGAGGCCAGCCTGGTCTACAAAGTGAGTTAGTTCCAGGACAGCCAGACTATACAGAGAAACCCTGTCTTGAAAAACCAAAAAAATATAAATAAATAAATTAATAAATTAATTAATTAATTAAACAGGACCAGAAAGGTAAAAGAAATCATAAATATTTTACACCATCTGAAGATTTTTTTTTAACCTGAGGTGGTGGCGGTTGCCACCCTAGCCCCTGAAGGATGTGAGCACTAGCAAACACAGGTCTTTCTATCAGAAAGAAAAGTCAGAGGGGGGTTATTCAGCTCATTTTCAAATCTCCACCCAGAGTGTGTCTAATAGCTCAGCTCAGGGAAGGAAGTCCATGGCTATTGCTCTGTTTAGGGACGAAAGCCAGAACAAATCACAGGTGGCCACAGGTGGTGTCAATCGGCCTCTGAAGCCTCAGATACCAAGGGCCTCCACCGAGCTTACATGAAAGCCACCCCACACTAAAGGAAGAATAGTACATGTCCTTTGAGCTCTGAAGACTGTTCTCTGGTACCATTGTTCTATGGTACCATGTGATTTCACACTGTCTGTCAGCAATGACCAATAAGTCCCCCTTCAGAGGAGGCTGGTGACATGTTCTTGGAAATACCTAAATTATTGTTTGTAAAATTATCATATGGGAAAACATCAGATAAACCTATTGTCTCATTCCTGCCAGATAGAATGCCTCTTGTGGCTCAGGGACTCAGCCTGAGCATGATCTTCACTGCCAGCTGTCCTGTCCAGGCGGTGGCTCGAGTGTCTGAAAGTTAATGGGTAATGAAAATGACAGAAGTCATGGCATGCACACAACCTGCCAGTGGGAGGCAAGGGAAGTAGCTGGCTGTCAGAGACACACTGCCTCTCCTCTGGGAGCCTGTCCAGCATATCCTGCCTCCCCTACCCTTCCTATCCTCTGTGTTTCTTCCAGAAGAAGACTGTGCCCTGTAGAGATGTTAGTGCCATCTTTATTGCAAAGAATGACCTGAATTGTATTATTTAATTCAATGACCAGTCCATACACTAAATGCTGAACATCTCCTCTGTACCAAGAATCATGCCCCTTGCAGAAATACTGGGCATCCTGCCTGCCTTGTGAATTATTGAGAGAAGTGTGTGGGGAAGGTGTTCTGGAAGCAGCTTGGTCTCTTCAAGAGACGTAGCAGGTAAGTGAGCTAAGTGGGATGCTGCCATCCCAAGTTGACCTCCTCCTTGGAGCAGCATCAGCATTACACACAATGCAAGAAGCCCTCCTTTTATTATTGGTGCCAGCCTGAGCTAGTGAATTCTGACTGCCCGGGGAGAAGGCTGGGGAGGGTTGTGACATGTGTCCCCAGGTAGAATAGGCATATGGATGAGCCCCAGAAACTCAAACCACACATCCCAGACTAATTTGGTCTCAGGATCCAGCCTACCTTACCTCTTCCCGTAGGTTTAGTGAACATGGACTTGGGTCTTCCATGAACTAGGCTCTCAGTAAAGACCTGGGAGATGAAAATAAGCAAACCATGTTTCTTGCCCTAGAGGAATTTGTGCAGCAAAGTCACAAATACACTTAGTTTGACAGAAAGTAAAAAAGTTTCTATTCACAGTTCTTATGAAGTTTTATTGAGGCAGGTCTGGTTATGTTCCCCAAGCTGACCATGAACTTGTGGCCCGCCTACCCCATCCCCCACAAGTGCTGAGATTACAGGGCGTGCTATCAAGCTCAGCTGCTTCTGCTTCTGCTTCTGCTTCTGCTTCTGCTTCTGCTTCTGCTTCTGCTTCTGCTTCTGCTTCTGCTTCTGCTTCTGCTTCTTCTTCTTCTTCTTCTTCTTCTTCTTCTTCTTCTTCTTCTTCTTCTTCTTCTTCTTCTTCTTCTTCTTCTTCCTTCTCCTCCTCCTCCTCCTCCTGCTTCCCCTTCCCCCTCCCTCCTCCTCCTTCTTCTTCTTCTTCTTCTTCTTCTTCTTCTTCTTCTTCTTCTTCTTCTTCTTCTTCTTCTTCTTCTTCTTCTTCTTCTTCTTCTTTTTGATGTGCTAAAATAATTTCCCCTAATATTAATCCCTACTGTTTTCTATACTTAAATTTAATTTGTATTTCAGTGGTGCATATTAATAACACAAAATGAAGGTTTTCATTGTGACATTTCCATAATCTTCTCATTCCCTCCATTTCTCCCTCTTATTTCCTACTCTCTTCCCACTTTACCCCTAATTGTGAACCTTTTCAGTGTTTACACACACGGGGGGGGGGGGGGGCGGAGGGGAGGAGTGGAGAGAAAGAGTATCCGATATTTGACTATAGAGTTTTCCAATCCCACCTCTTTTTCTGCTAATGTCACAACTGCAGTACCCTCTATCTGAGCAAAGCTCCATTGTATGGGCCACATCTTCATTCATTCATCTTTTATGGGTACCTAGGCTGTATCCGCAGTTTGTCTGCTGGTGTTGTAATAACCCTAGATGGGCAGCTGTGGCTTTCCAAAATCTTGAAGTTGGATTTCTTCAGGCAGGTACCCAGGAGTGCTAGGACTAGAGCACATTATGATTATATTTTTCATTTGTTGAAGAACTTCCACACTGGCTTGTATAGCTAAGTCTCCAGTTTTTCAAAGAAGTAGACCTCCATCCTGAACAGACAGTTATTCTTCTTTTCTCAGGAGGCTGGGTGTCCTTATTTGAAGAGTGCCATGCATAGGGCATGGAACACCTGGGCCTCACCTGTGTTCACAGGTCCTCTGAGCTGGCCATTGACCGACTGCTTTCCCACAGTGATCTAGATGGACAACCAATACCTGTCCCTGGGTCCACTCTCATGGTCCTTTAGAGCTAGTGGGTTACTTCTATCCTTTTCTGCCATTGTGAGACAGGTGGGAGTATTACTATTGCTCTCTCATTTCACTGTGTATATGCAAATGCAGTGAGCATAACTGGCTTTCTTTGGAACCTCCAGCTCTCTAATAACAACATGGAGACTAATATTTATCATGGATGCCTAGGCCTTATTTGATAGGCTTGTTCCCAACTAGCTCTTAACTTATTAACCTGTTTGTTCTCTTCTAAGTTTTGAGGCTTGTTAGCTACCTCTTCTTCTCAGCTCAGGTATGTTTCTTCCTCTTCCTCTCCCTGTTACCATCCTGTGTCTGACTCTTTCCCAGAGTTCCTCCCTCTTCCCAGAAGTCCCATCTTCTATTTCCTGCCTTTGCTACAGGCCATCAGCTTTTAAATAAACGAATCAGAAGGTAAGAGAGGGAGTGTTTACGGAACTCTGAGACAGGTGTTGCTTAATGAATACCAAAGTCTGGCTTGTAATCTGATCTCTTCTGGTTCATAAATCAGCAAGGGTAGAATACAGAGACAACCTTTATACAATGCATAAAAATATCACTGCGACAAGCAAGTAGCCCAAAGCTATGCCCACTTATAGTCTTAACTGAAATCACTGGCACCTCTCCATCAATTACAACGCTGCCTCATTGTGGCAACTGGCACATCTCGATGAAATTTCAGAACCATCCAGAACCTTCCCAGAGGGAAAAACAAAACATGCTTCGCATAGAAGCAGAGAACAGAATGTCATCTGGCTTTTTAATTGCTACCCCATGAAGCAATGTTTTCAAAATTGAGGCAAGATGATGTCCAACCTGGAAATCTGGACCCAGCTGACTTCTTCACGAAGCTGGAGAGCAGTCCTGTATCTTATAACAGGGAGGTAGAAGACATGAGGTTGCTTCATCATCAGTGTGGGAAGGAGAGAGACAAGAGGATGCCCAGGGCACTGCAGGAAATGGACCTTAGGGGAAAAATCTAAGCTGCAGCATGCAGAATAGCAAGGCTGGGGCACACAGCAAGGCTCTAGAAGAGTTTTCCCAAAGCCGTTCATGATGGCATTCGTAACATCAGATTCCACAAAGCCAGCCTGCCACAGGCACACCTGTTCTGACACTCTCCCAGAGTTCTCTTCTCACTGCTCTTCCTGCAAGACCTGCAGGAATGCCACAGGGTGCCAGCCTTCTTCTGTGGTCTGGACCCCCAAAGCTCATGTGTGTTTTACAGCAACCCCAAACCCAGCCTCTAAGGCAGTGGTTCTCAACCTGTGAACCATGTGAGGGTCAAAGGAAACTTTCAAGGGGCTTACCCAAGACCATCAGAAAACACAGGTATGATTCGTAACTGTAGCAAAATTACAGTTATAAAGTAGCAATAAAAATAATTTTATGGTTGGAGAACTGAATTAAAGGATCCTGGCATTAGAAAGGTTGAGAACCACTACTTTAAATACTTTTCCCAACAATCTCAGTTGACTCTTGCCTTATCTCAACACTCTCTGAAAGCTTTCCCTAGTCTGGTGTACCATAGACTGTGGGAGGTCTCTCACTTAATTGATTTTCTGGACAAAGTTGTCACAGTGTGGGTTGGAATGTTGAAGCCGTGGGTGCTAGTGTGGCTCCTGTCAAGAGAAGAACAAGCCTCACCTCAAAATGGGGTCTTTTAGTCTTCTATGACCCTGCCTGGAAGCCCATCGATTTGGATGGCCATGTCAACTTACTTAAGTATGAGGTCACCTGGATACTTTCTTCTTACTCTTGTTAAGCTTTGCACCATTGGTCGCTCGAGCTCTTCCATGGTAAAGGCAAGGCAAAGACAGATAGGTGTATCCACCAGACTTCAGAAGTCCAGTCACTCAGAGCACTCAGCCTGTTTGGTTTCCATCCCCACCTACCTGCTCCACCTCTGAGAAAACCTCTTGTACCACTGTGAGGGACAGCACCCACAAGCCAAATCCCATTGTGCTGTTTGAAGTTGGTGCCTTTGGGAGATCAAAAACAGAACAGTAAGGCACGGATCCAACAGGTCTGCAGGGCTTTGTAGCAAGAAGGGGGAGACACTGAGACGTGTTACTCAGGCTTGCCAGGTAATACAACCTGCACTGCTAAGTCCCCACCAGTGAGAAGGACTTCACCAAGATGTACATACTGGATCTTAATCTTTCCAACCACTAACTGAGTGAGTGCTTATTTCTTTATCCAGTCTGTGGTGGTCACTTGTAGCAGTGAGAAAGACACCTCAAGTCTTCCAGCCCAGCCTCTCTTGTGCCATCTGCGTTGAAGCAACCTGGTCTTCCTAGTGGAGCATGGCGGGGCCGCCATGCTGGTTTCTGTTGTACTCATCATTGAATTCCTGTTTCTCCAGCTATAATGACTAGTTCACAAGTCAAGGTCGCACATCCTCAAACTCCACAGAGTTGGTGAGAAAAATATGTTGGTCAGCCTGTTGTTAAAACAACCCCCATGCAAAATTTCCGTTTGGAAGAGGCTTGTCGGTAAGTTTGCCCTTGGAGAGCAGTCACCCTTCACTGTAAGTTTCAAATCTGACCTCTAGAAGATAAAGTCAAATTCATGAGCACTTGAGAGCATTGGGCCGGCGACTCCCTGGGAACTGCACATTGTCATAGTTCTTCAAACAGGTTAACACAAGGCTAGGGGAACAATAAACCAAACCCCGGGGTTGTATTTTTAGAAAGTTCCATAGCTGAACTCACTTTTAAGAGAATATATAAAAGAAAAAGAATCTAAACCTTGGGAGCTGATAGTGTTGAGTCCTTTACCGCTTTTTACTGTTCAATTTCCGCTGATAGAAACAGGAAGGGGGCTGTAAAGAGCCTGTCCATTGAAAAGAGACCAAAGTAAGAATGCAAATAAATACTGGAGCCACTGGCTATGGTAACAGGCGATCCCAGAGCCTTTCATATCCTCTCTAGGGAAAGGAATGTTTTATGCTGATTCTTGATGTCGATTGATGGCATTTTTATCCCAGAATGTAGATCCTAATGAAAAATAAAAATTTCCATGAAGAAAATATCGTTGTGCTGATTGCCAGTTGCAGGGTCTCGGGAACTTAAAAAGGCAGATGTGTTTTTGTTTCAGTCAAAGTTAACTGATAGTCTTAAATCATTATAATTAAATTTGGGGGTAGTAACTACACGTTTCTCTGCTTCTATTTTTTTTCTAAGTTTGGGGTTCCATGAAGCACGATGTGTTGGCAGAGATGTTTCCTGTAGCACATGCTAAGATGCCCTGTGGCCCTTGGGATGCTTTTCTGAGTCCTTTGTGAATCTGAAGTGACATCAGTAGAAACCTTGGTGGAAAGGCAGTGTCCTTGGCAGTCCCACTAGTTTCTACTCAACACAGGGGCCCTGTACAGGTCTGTCCTGCCAGCCAAGTGTGCACCTCACCACTGAGGACAACAGGCCCCATCTGCTTCCCACTTCAAAGCCTTTTGTTTTCCTGAACACGCTTCCGAGTCGTATTTTCCAGGGCTGCAAACCACTCGGTCCCCTGCGAACAGGAAAGGTCAACCTTTTATCCTGGCCAGAAAGGAGTACACTTGGAACCTTTCCTTTTTTTTTTTTTTTTTTTTTTTTTTTGTTTGCCTTTGGGGAAGTCATAAAAACAGCTTTGATAATTAGTAAACAGCCAACACTCATAAAACATGAAGGGGAAGGGGAAACGCAGCCTGCCTTTCAAGTCTCCTGGAAACTCAAGTTCCAGGGTCCCAAGCTGCCAGGTCTGTCGGCAGTGCCTGCTTCTCACTTGAAGGAGGGTAGAAGGGTCATGGTTCTGTCCTTGCTATGGCACATAAATTCATTAACGGTAAAGGACCGACCTGATTAGCAACAAATCGGAGACGAGAGTTAAGTGCTGGGTGGGTATATATTTGAATTTTTCATGAGTTGTAAGAGGTCACTTTTTTGATACATTTTTCCCCCCTGCCTTCCTAGTAAGGTCACTAGGTATACATAGAGAAATGTCTAACGTGTTTGATTTATTTTTGAAACTCTCAATTGGCCTGAGAATGTAGTTCTATGACATACTTGCACAGCACATTCAGGGTCCTGGATTCTATACCTAACATGAAAGAAAGAAGGAAAGAAAGGAAGGAAGGAAGGAAGGAAGGAAGGAAGGAAGGAAGGAAGGAAGGAAAGAAAGAAAGAAAGAAAGAAAGAAAGAAAGAAAGGAGGGAAGGAAGGAAAAAGAAGTGAAGAAAGAAAGAAGCAAAGAGAGAAAGAAAGAAAACAATCAAACAAAACCACCACCCAAACCAGAAATACAGCATGCATATTAGCAGCCAAATTTAGACCTATAAACATGTAATATTTAGTTTCTGGGTACAATATCACACCCACCTGTGTGTCATACAACCATGAAGAAGAGGTGAGATGGAAAGTCACCGAAGCCACCACAGAGTTAATGTGGCTGAACCTCGGCTTGCTCGGACAGCAGTTGAATTCTATGGGTCCATAAATACCCTTAACCTCAAAGCATTAACAATTTCTGGAAGTCTTTGCCTGGAAACAGAAGATGAATACAATGACATTAAAAAAAATAAGTAGGTGGTGACATCTTGCCTAATGTGCCTAAGACCCGGTACAAAGAGAAATCCAAAGAGACGACATCTTCAGTTACAGACTGTACAGGTGTGCGCACAGATGTGCACGCAGATGCGCACACAGAAAACAAAAGCTGTACTGTTAACTAAACAAATCAGGGCGATGCCTCGTCAGATCTGCTCATTGAAGATACGGAACCCAGTGGGCTTAGCTGAGAAGCAAAGGAGTTCACAGATGCCTCAGATCCCACTGCAGGGACAGATGCTAAGGACACTGGGTCCTAGAGACCAGCCTCCCTGAGCTTGTCCACAGGCTGACGCTGATGTTCTCTTCCTATGACACTTGATTCAAATTCAAAGTCCAGGCTGGATTCTGATGATGTTTCCTATAGCTCCTGGGAGGGTAGGGTCAGTGTTCTCTATTTGTGCCTTCTGAGTCGGGAAATTACAAACTAGAGATCCTCAGAGCATTGGAACGGGGGGGGGGGGTGAGGGGGTGGGGGGGGTGGTAAGCAGTGAGGGGAAGGCACACAGGGAAGAGGTCAGGAGAGTTGGACATCTGGCACAGTCTACAGATGTTCTGCCCCTGTTAGCATCAGCTTATAAGGAAGGGGTGACTACTTTCTGAAGGGCAGACTAACCCGGCCGACTTTCTCGGAGGTTTCTGATTTGCTTTGCAGTTGACATTCCCCAACCAAAGACTCCCTGAACACCACCATCTTTGGTGACTAGGTCATCAACCTTCTCTCTTCTCTGTATGTAGCTGAAACTTATATTTTCCCTCCCTGCCCCCCAGGGAACCCTTTCCTTGAATTAGCTTTAAATCCTCCTCCATTTAAACATCAGCACAACTTTAAATCTTGGAGAAAGTGAAAGCCGTGTGTCTTGGATTGTCAGAGCTTGAGACAGCTTTCCGTACAACTCTCTTTTTAAAGGGAATTTTTGGCTTGTGCTTTTCGGCTTGGATCTTTCTACGCTTACTGATATTTCCCGAGGAACAATGCATGCTGTGTGTGGACATACTGTCATCTCCAGAGGGACCCAGTGGGACGTGCTGTCCTCTAGATAGGATGTATCACGTACTGGGGGCTGTGTCTTCAATGTGGTGGTGACAAGGCAGTAAGACATTTAAGAGGTAGGGGTCCAGAAAGAAGAGGGTAGACCACTGGGGGCGCCTCACTGTAAGAGGTTAGCATGAATCTCATAGGACCCTACAAGGCTGGCCCTTGTGGCTCTTTCTCTGGCTTCCTGCCTCATCCCGAGGGCCCTTCCTCCCTCCCTACTCCTGACCTTGTAATGCCCTTAGCCACGAAGCTGTGTAGCTAGACAGGTTCTGCGATAGCCAGAAAATCTGCTAGTTTGACTTTCAATCTCTAGAATTGATCTATCTAGCCCTCTTTTAAAAAGGGAGAGGACAGTGAGATGACAGGTTAACAACAGCTTTTGCCCCCAGACAAGACAAGCATGACAACCTGAGTTCAATTCTCTGAACCCTCATAAAGGTGGCAGGAGAGAAGAATCAACTCCGTGAAGTTTCTCTGGTGTCTACAACTCTCTCTCTCTCTCTCTCTCTCTCTCTCTCTCTCTCTATCTGTCTGTCTGTCTGTCTATCTATCTATCTATCTATCTATCTATCTATCTATATGTGTGTGTGTGTGTGTGTGTGTGTATGTATGTGTGTGGACATACACAATCTCCATAGGAACCCAGTGAAATGTGCTGTCCTCTAGATAAAATGTATCATGTGATGTGTTATTTCTTATTAATAAGAATAATAAATAAATAAATATGGATGTAAAAGGGATTCAGCCTTGGGCGTTTTGTTATAGTGACAGAATCAATGATGGGTAGATGCTATGATCCCTATTTTATAGGTGAGAGAAAAGAACTATGACTAGCCACTATTAAGTGGCTGTCCCCATATTCATGACTTTGTCTTTCAGAATCCATGTTGTCTGGAAGCCATCTCCCTGGAAGATGCCTTTAACGTAGGCAGCTTATGCCTGGATGCTGTCTATCTTCTTCTGTGGACCAGGACTTAGTAAATATTTTCTACTGTGACTGCTTTTCATTAAAATATTCTGATGTGGTTATGTAAGTATATAAATAACAGATACAAAATTCACTGAATAAATTATAAGGAATTTTATTTAAATCGATTCCTTGATAAACATATTATCTTGTCATTCTTGAGAAGTCTTTACAATGTTAGGATGACATGACAAGAGATAGATATTCTTGTGTGTTGTCATGCAAAGAATTAAACCTTGACTGAATATTTGATACCAAGATGTTGAACACACGAGTGTTGTTTAGCAGTGACCAATATTTTTATTTTACAATCATGAATTCTAATGCTTTACAATAAATAAACAGTACAGAATGGCAAAAGTATGTTTAGGTTTATTTTAGACATTGTTGGAAATTCTGTTCCTAATCCTAAGTCAAAATTCATTTAATGATTTTTCATAGAACTCAAGTCAGCAACTCAAGCAGTAACTTTTAAAACCAAACATTAGAACACAATACAATCTAAAAATACACTAATTTGATACTTAACATGCGGAGGAATGGTGCTGGGAAAATATTAAAAGTCTTTGTTTTCCATAATCAAACCATTATGTTTCTTTAAGAACAGAACACTGTGTATGTACAGTGAAAACACTCCAACTCAAATCATGCAATAGTCTTGAATATGAGCCAATGTGTTTTAGGCAGTCTTCATTGATGCTGGGTGGCATAACAGCATGTGTCCTTGTATGTCCAGACCCAGGACACAGTGGAGTGGGATGATGTCACTCTGCCAAGCACTGCCAGCAGCACCCCTGACCCTGACTCTGTTCACTTGATATTAAATAAAGTTTGGGTCATTTTGTATTCAGAAACATTTCAGCCTTGCCACAGTTTTCATGACCTCCAAGTTTGTAATCCACCATGTCACAGGGGACTGTAGGGAAAGTCTTTTGTCTCCCATGAAACTTGTGTCAGATGTCTACAGTAGAGCCAATAGTGACTGTCTTCAAGCTTTGCCATACAGGTGAAGCAAGGGGTTGGTGAGCCCTTGTCTGGCAGACTTTTCAACTCTGACGTGGTCTGGTTGCTCTAACCATCAGAAAGAATGTTAGGAGCAAAGCTCTTGCCCGTTCATTCCTCTCAGAGAGCTGGAAATTTACCCAGAGAGCCATGTGTCCTCCCTCCACCACTCAGAAAGCATAGAATTTAATGACTGCAAAACTCAACTCATGAGCGACAGAGAATAGACCTTGGAACAGCCAAGGCTGCAGTCTCGGCAGAGAATCCTGTATGAAAACAAAGAGATGGGGGTTCTCTTAAAAACACAACACCATTCTAGCTGTTTCCCTGGGGATAAGCAATCCATTTCCAACAGGAGGAAGAATAAAAGTGTGGAAAATTTGATTCCCATAGCAACACGTTTACTTTTGACTGGCTTCGGGTGTTACCCTCAAGAAAAGGGTCAACCCATTTCTTTCAATAGCATTCCCATGTTCCCGTGCCCTTACTAACTAAATGGACTTTCAGTAGTAAGATCTGGGAAACAAGAACAGATTCTCATCTGGCATAAGACTTATCTTTCAAAAATCAAGAGCATTCTGAAGTGCCAACTGTTAATGAAGCAAGGTCTCTGGGAAAATACTGCTTAGTCTAGGTGGAACATGGAGTGAGGAAATATGCTGTCCTCTTACAATCAAATGCTTTATTATTACTATTACTATCATCATAATAATTATGATTATGATTACTATTATTTCTATGAAGAAGGAGCAACCTTGTTGGTGGTTTCTAGGCAAGCTAAAGGACCCAACAGAGAGCTTCTGGAAGGTTCCCCTGAGGTTCCCAGGCATCTAATGATCCTGGATTATTTTCATCTGGTTAGAAACATATACAGCTTCAGACTTAAGTGTTTTTCTGAGGTAGGAAAAAAATATCCAGGTATCCTTATCCCTGGCTGCTTGGGACTCTAAACCCCTTCTGAATAGCAGGGCCTATCAGGCAAATCTGCCTGAAAGAACTGGGAAACCAGAGCAGCTGGGGCATGTGGCATTCTGTGCTTTTCCCAAGGTGTTTTATGTACCAGGGGAACTGAGGAAGATACCCACCTCCGAGGCCGGCAGGGCACAGCTGTTCCCAAGATCAGAAGGAAGACTTAATAGGCTTAATGCTTAGGTTGTCTCTCCGTCTCCATCTCTGTCTCCGTCTCCTTCTTCCCTCTTCTCCCCTCTTCTCCCCTCTTCTCCCCTCTTCTCCCCTCTCCTCCCCTCTTCTCCCCTCTCCTCCCCTCTTCTCCCCTCTCCTCCCCTCTTCTCCCCTCTTCTCCCCTCTTCTCCCCTCTTCTCCCCTCTCCTCCCCTCTCCTCCCCTCTCCTCTCCTCCTCTTCCTCCTCCTCCTCCTCCTCCTCCTCCTCCTCCTCCTCCTCCTCTTTCTCCTCCTTCTCTTCCTCCTTCTGACAGGGTTTCTCTATGTAGCTCTGGCTGCTCTGGAACTTGCTCTGTAGACTAGGCTGGCCTTGAACTCACAGAAATTCACCTGCCTCTGTCTCCTGAGTGCTGGGATTAAAAGTGTGTGCTACCACCACCCAGCTTGCAGGAAGTTTTCTAATATTCAGAAGTGCTACCTGAGGAAACAACTAGATGTGGCCCAGTGAAGGCCTACTTCCTTCTTGCTACTATTAATACGAATACTGCATTCACCGAGATCTTTTCCAAATGAAATTATAGGAAGAGTAAATACTATAGAAGTTATTAAACTTAAATTAAATTCTAGAAAGACTCAGTCCCACAGCTTGCTAATAAGGAAAACCTCTTCTTCTGTGAAAAGATGCCTGAAGTCCCACAGATTCAAAGGTTACGCTTCTGTGTTTAGAAGGTCTTAGATTTTATTATCAAAGGTGGCCCCTCTGAAATCCCACAATACCTTCTAGGCGCCACAAAGAACATCAAAGACAACTGAAGTCCCCAGAGGAACTGGGTGGCTTCTCGTGATCACATGATAGAAGTTAATCTCCCAGCCCGTCCTCCTCCCCATCTCCTGCCCACCCAGCCTGCCTCCAGCTCCAGACATCCTGCGCCAGGATCCCCACACCTCTGGTGTTCTGATAAACCGATTACAGTTGGTGTTTACCTCAGCCCTAAGGAGCTGGAAGCCGGGCTGTGGCCAAACCTGAGTTTGGAAATGTGGGAAACCCAGGAACATGAAGAAACCTCTCAAGGGCAATTGCTGCATCTTTACATCTGTATGCTCCCTACAGAGAGAAGAGAAATAGTATAACGTTAGCATTGGGCTTCACCTTGAAGTTTGTTTGTTAACTGTGAAATCTGCCCTTAGCTTGCTCTTGCTGTGGATATCAGGTACCCAGATGTGTTAAATAGACTCCAGTTCTTAGGACCTTATCCTTGTGATCTCTGCGAGAGGTCCTAATTATTTTTGCCCTTGCTTTGGTTACTCATGTGCTCTTGTCTCTGGGAACCGGAGCTTGTCCAGATTGGGCATCTTTCCTTGGTCTTAGCTATAATTTGCACGTGTCTGGCTGTTATGAATATTGTAGGGATTGTATCTAGTGCTCTACGTGGAACTATCAGGCGTCTAATCCAAAAGTCTATTTTGACAGTGCACAGGTCTAGTAAGCCAGACCATATGTTGCCCACATATTCTGAGCATCCAGTGACCTTTGCTGCCTCTAAACTACAGATTAGTATTCTGGTGGGTGAGGGACAAAGAGAAGTGCCTGACCTGAGAGGATTATGGTTCTTAGGACAAATGCAGCTTTTCTCTAATTCTTAATGAGGAAAAAAAATCCCCAAAATTTGATTTAAAAGTTCAAAGACACAGGGATCTCATCTCATGATAAATTATGTTAATTTTTAATGCTTCATAAATTAACTTTGGAAGTAGTTGTTTTGCCAAATCGTGTGCATGCACACTGCACACGCATGTGTCTGTGTGTGTGTGTGTGTGTGTGTGTGTGTGTGTAATAAAATTTGGCAGTGATAGTGTTAAATGAGGTGATCAGTGTCTGTGTGCGTGTGTGTAATAAAATTTGGCAGTGATAGTGTTAAATGAGGTATGAAATCAAATAGATACAAAACCCATTTTTTTTACTGATGCTGATGCAAATAGATCAGCCCAGTGTTTGGAGGGCAACGTGGCGATCCCATTCCAATAATCTTTAAAATGTTGACCCAAGAATTTGTTCCTATACTTTGTTCAGGGAAACACACACACACACACACACACACACACACACACACACACACACACAGAGAGAGAGAGAGAGAGAGAGAGAGAGAGAGAGAGAGAGAAGAAAAATCTTAAATAGGATGTGTGTCATATGCATTGAATCATTCACTGTGGAAGCTTATGTTCCAGTGGGACAGATGGCAAAGGAAATGCACACATTATGAAGACTGCCATAATGTGGGTGTGCATGCTGGTGCGATGGGGGAGGGGAAGGGTGTTCTGCTGATTGGGCTTGAGAAACTCTCCCCAGAGGAAGAGGCCTGAAAATGAGGATGAAGCAGACACCCAAAGAGTGTGAGTGGCAAGCATCTTGAGGAAGGTATAAGTTTGATAAGTCAGAAACTGGTTAGGTCAGTGTGTCCAGGGTGGAGTGGGAAATGCCAAAGTGTGTGACCAAGCTTGAGAGAGACGATAGGATAGGATAGGATAGGATAGGATAGGATAGGATAGGATAGGATAGGATAGGATGTGTCTCTAGAGCAATGGAAGAAGCCATTATCTCCACTACATAAAAATTTTACCCTTGTGTTTCAACAAGCTAGAAGGAGACAAAGGGTAATATGGAGATTAGTGATGCGTACTTTTTTTTTCTTAAAATTGCCATTAGTATTATCCACAAGAAGAAAAAGGAATATCCACAGAAGACCATGCAAAAACAAGATCTTGACATCATGAGGACATGGAACCTGTGGGTATGGATTTTCTTCACTGCAGTACATTGTCATCAGTAGCCATCAAGTTTTCTTGAGCTCCTTGAACTGAATTTACGTTCAGGATCCAGTGAACTGTGACTAGCTCCTAGAAACGTAATTCTATGGTCTTCTGCTGTTACAGTTTGGATATAAAGTGATCTCCCCAGAGGCCTAAGTATTGAAGTATTGGTCCCCGGTGCAGTGTGCAGCCATAGAGCTTTGGTTAAGTGATTTGATCATGAAAGCACCCCTCTCAGTGGTGGGTTAATCCCTTGATGGATTTGTAACTTGGTGAGTTTAGGAGGTGATGGAAGTTTTCTGAGATGGGAAAGCGATCCCTTGGGCAGGAATTTAGCAGTGTTACATCTTTTCCCAAGCTTCATCATCATCTCTCTCAGCTCTCCAGGTGAGCAGCTTCGCATTGCCACACAGCCTTGGGCATGGTGATCTTGCTTTACCTCAGGTCCAAAGAAACTGGGCCATGCAACTGCAGACTGAAATGTCTGGAAGCATGGGCCAAGATAAATATTAATTCCTTCACCTTTTTTTTCCCCAAGTACTCTTCCATGTTACAAAAATCTGAGTAACAAATTAACCTGTACTTCAGTTGCTTACAGTCTAAAGGCAGAATGCTAATGACATGGAAATTTATTTTGAAAAGCAGACTGAGACAAGGCATAAATCAAAGGGCCAGGTGTGCCAAAGCGATAGAAAAAAATGGATAGCCTCTAAGGACACTAATGTTTTCTGTGGAAAACAAAGACTACTTGAATAATCAACACTTTAACAGGGAAATAGCCTCAAGAACACATAACTGACAATCGCCAGCCCTTATATGTTCACACACATCTTCTAGTCTCCTTTGCATTTTTTGTGTGGCCATTTGACTAAACACAGCCTGCTGTAAATGAAGAGCTGTGTTACTTCAAGCCTGGTGGCTGAATATGAAGTATGACTTCCCTAGGGCATCTTGGTGTCTAGTTGGGAACAAGTCATCCAAGGTTGCAAATAGACATAGGTCTCTGAGTCTCAATGTAGATGATAGCTTCCCATTAGAGCTCCTGGACCCCAAACAGTGTGAATAAGGGCCACGCTGCTGTCAAGCTCTGAAACGTAGGTTTTGCTACAATAAAAAGCATTTATTATTCTCCCAAATCCTGTTAAGATGAATTTGTCAATGTCCTGTTTCCCCTGTTTTATCCTCATGTTTTTTTCGTGAAGAATCGAACCATGTGTCGTCTCTTTAAAAGCCATCAGTCATATTTCCCAATCACAATTTGTTGTGTCTACAGTGAAAAGCAAAATGCTAAGACTCTCTAAAATGAAGAACAAAACATGAGGCCTGCTCTGCCAACTTGAACATCCAGATGCTCGCCCAGTTGGGGCTCTTGTTTCTCCCTGTGCTGTTCTCTTTGCCTGAAATGCCTCTAACCCTCCTCGGTGGCTGGCACAAGCCCACTGCTGCTCTGTGGTCCAATTCAAATGTCAGCCTGTCTTTGAAGCATTTCTTGAGCCTGCCTCAGGCAGAATTAATCATTCTTTTCCTCTGTCCTAACGGAGGTCATTGATGACCTCGTTGCTGGCAGATCCAGTGTCGTCTTCTGTCTTCCTTCTCAGGGTTCATCCTATTCAGCCCCCTTAGCACTTGCTGAGTTTGAAAACTCTCTCTTTACTGAAACCAGACTCTGCTCTCTGCTGGCCTTTCTCCGGACATGACTTATGGAAGTCCTTCTATGGGTCGGAATGTCTGTACCACATTGTTGTCTTGCCTTTAGCTTCATGACTTGCTAAAAAAGAACATGTCCTCCTCCCTCTTGGTTCTATAAACAAGAACAAGCCAACAACTTCAGATGTTCTTATCTCTAGCCACATTCTCTGTCCTAGAGGTCTCTACTGGCCTAACTCCAGACACTGCACGGGACAGGCCTGTTTCCTTCCTTCTCAGACACACTTTGTCTCTGGGTCCCTCCTTCTAATTCATAACATCCCATCCATGGCTACGCAAGCCCAAAGGTGCCAGAGCTCATCTGTGCTCTTTCCCCTTCATTTTCTACAAGCCACTTTTCTCTCATTCTTAGCCACCCATTATCTGGCCACCCATGCAGATGGAAACTTGGGGACGTATTTTAATGTCACAGATCTATGTTCAAAATCAGACTCAGCTGCTGGCTGGTCACATGACTTGCATCAATTGCCTGAACTCTCTGACCTAATCTCTGATCTATAATATGGGAAAATAATTAGACAGCCCTTAGAGGTGTTATTAGCATTAAATGGGAAAAGGCCCCCCAGAACAGCTAGTTTGGATAAACTAGGTACAAATTTTAATCTCTTCATAGTAGTACACACACACACACACACACACACACACACACACATTTCAATTTTTTATTGTCTTAGCTTGGGGCTTCACTGACTCTTTCCTGGGTCACTTCAGTGATCCTAGGATAAGTCTCTGCCTCGCTTTGCTTCTCTCCTCTCCTCTCCTTTCCTCTCCTCTCCTCTCCTCTCCTCTCCTCTCCTCTCCTCTCCTCTCCTCTCCTCTCCTCTCCTCTCCTCTCCTCTCCTCTCCTCTCCTCTCTTCTCCTCTCCCCTCCTCTTCTCTTCCCTTCTCTTCTCTGCTTCTTCTCACAAAGAGGCTTTTCTTTCTTTTCTCTTTTCTTCTTCCTTCAAAGAGCTTTATGCCCTGCCTTTCTCATTTACAAATCAGTCACATCATGCCCCAGCTTCCAAGATTTGCTGGCCTGCCAAAGATAAAGGCGCTCATCACCTCCCCTCTTATCGCATCTTCCCAACTACGTCATGTCTGTCCTGGTCAGAGCCCTTTTGATTGCATGGTACAGATGCTCTCTCCAACCCATGGAAGTGCAAGATGCCAAGAGCTCTTGGAAAGCCTCGACACTGGACCACATCCAAACCCAAGTCAATTGCAGAGCCTAGGAGCTCTACTCCTGGGGTAGAATTATAGAATGCTAGGGAAATATAATAAAACGGCCTCTCTGAGGCCGGTGTGTGGCGGTGGGGGTTGGGGGGGGGGGGAGATAGCTCAGAAGGTAAAAGCAGTTGCTGCCAAATCTGATGACCTGAATTCAGCCTCTGGAACACACATGGTGGAGAGAGCTGATGCCTGCAAGTTGTTCTTGTATCTCCACACAATAACAGTGGCACCTTCACACAGGTGCATGTGCATGTACACACACACACACACACACACACACACACACACACACACACACACACAAATGATTAAATAAATACATAAATAAATACACACATCCATAATAAAATAAGACTCTCCCCGAACTGTCACAAGACAGGAGTGAAGTTAGGAGAGGCCATCCTAAGGGACTTGTCTATTTACCCAAATCTTAAAGATCTAAGAAGAGAATTATCTGAGTTCCAACCATTCACCTGCATGAGTTCTTGGGCAACGGAAAAGCAGCTCACAATTAAGGTGTGAATGCATGCATGCAGAGCGCAAGCCCAGGAGTCGGGAACACTCACAGGGGCCAGGCAAAGGCACCCGTAAGGCATTTTATAGGGTGTGGCTGCATCTTATGCACAGTGTCCATCTGTCCCTAAGAAGGTGGCACCTGCCAAAAAAATCACTCAGTGAATGAATACAAAAAACACAGGGCAGTGAGTCTTGAGGAGAGTCAGCAGCTGCTGTAGTGAGATTCCAAGCATGGCAAGTATCATGGTGAAAATGTGTGAGCCAGACGATACTCTCAATATGCTCCACCATTGAACATACGCCCCAGGCTCAAGCCTGTGCAGATATTTTTCACCTGCCCATATTCTTAAACAATATAACAAAATAACAACTAATATATAGCATGTGCCTTGTGATATGTGTTATATACCATTCTGACATGATATAAAAGACATGGGAATATATGCATGCATTCCATGTAAGAACTGTACCTAACGTAGAGAACTTGGTTATCCGTGGCTTGGGATCCTGGAACTGATCTCCCTTGGATACCAAGAGATGACTGTGTCTTATTGACATATACAGCAAGTAACATCCCCGATATATCCTGCTTTTAACACAGCAAAGCTGGGTTTTGTTCTAAGTGAGCAAACACAGGATAACAAAAACGTAACTCCTTAGTGCTTTCAGTCTCGGTGAAGCTATGTGAGCCACTTCCAGTCCGCGAGATGCTTCGAGAAGCTGGCTGTGCTCAGATTATCTTTAGAAGCAGAAAGCCACGTATGCTTAACCTGAGTATCAGATAGCTGCCGTGCTCCTAAGTGCAAACTGCCGTATGTCCCAGGAAATTCCACATCCCGAGCCTGTGTCTCATGTACAAAGTTATTAAAGATGTTGAATAAAATTACCTTCAGCTATGCCTATAAAGTATATGACACATAAATAAACTATCTGAAAACCTGAGCTCCAACCCCATGATATATTGGGATATATTGGGGATGTTACTTGCTGTATATGTCAATAAGACATATATATGCAAATATTCCAAATTTTGAAAAATCTACACTCCAAAACCCTTCTACTTCCCCAGCACTTCTGGTAAAGGGCAGATACTGGAGCAAAGGTTTCTAAGACTTCCGCTGTATCAGTAATCCCTTGGTCCCCTGCTCTCTCTACTTACAAAACACAAAACAAACAAACAAAAACAGAGAGCTCTCCTCCAAAAGGAGGATCAGCCTGGGCTTTGAAGTTTTTATCTACGCCCTCTCCAGGGATCAGGGACACAGGCAGAGAAAGCCAGCTCTGTCTCCAGGCCCTGGCTTAGACTATACAGTTTTTGTCTCTGATCTGTCCCGAAGGCTTGTTCCATTGTCTTGGAGCAGGGCCACCCTCACACAGGAAGCTGTGTGTATCACCGCTCACTGCAGGCAGAAACTCTGCAAAGGCCTTCCTATGACTGATAAACGGTGTTTGGTTTGGATCGGGAGGAAAAATAAGGTGCTCGGGATAACAGGGGGCCGGTGGGAAAACATTCGGAACTCCAGAATGAGAGCAAAAGAAGAGACCGCTTTGAAGGTTCCATGAGGTGGTTAACTAACAAGGAACAATGAGGGCAGCCCAGGCAGGGGCTTCCTTCCACCCAGC
This sequence comes from Mus musculus, assembly GCF_000001635.26. Classification (NCBI taxonomy): domain Eukaryota; kingdom Metazoa; phylum Chordata; class Mammalia; order Rodentia; family Muridae; genus Mus; species Mus musculus. Next base: position 62,756,067 of record NC_000084.6, on the reverse strand, counting down.
TGCACTCAAAGCCACCGGTGGCCAGGGAGCTGGCAGGAACCCTGTTATGGCTGGGGAGAACAAACAGGCTTGGTCAAGGAAGCCAAGCCCCCTTCAAAGAACTACGCTCCAACCCCCACAGCTTCAGGAGTGTTTGCTGACAAGGTAAGGTGTCCTCCAGTGGGGAGTGACATGAGGTCACTGTAGGCAGAAGACTAATCCAAGAGAGCCGAAAGCTGCCATCCCTCCTAAACAGGACTAGAGTGTTATTTGTTTTCTTTAAACACCTCCGACTGGACTCTGGGAACTTTTGTCTTGCTGAGTGAGGGGGAAGCAATGGGGACTGAGACTGAAGAAAAGATTAAGAAGGTTAAAACTTTCTTTTCCCGGGGGTGGGGGCGGGAGGTAGGTATGGGTGGGACTTAATTTACTTGGTGGTGTGAGCTGCAACTTTTCTTTCTGTCCAAGAAATATTGCTGAACGCTTCAGTAAAATATGTGATCCGCCCCCCTCTAACACACAGAAAGATGGGAAAGATCATTTTATGGGCTACTGATTTTAGAATTAGGTGGGTGAGGGGTGAGAGCTGAGTTCTCTATGGCCTGCCCCAGTTGAGTTACCCTTTAAATAAACCGTTTCTATGGAACATCCCATGCCAGAATCCCAGGCCTTTGACCAAAGTGCCAACTTGGCATGAAGAAAGGAAAATAATTTTTCCCCTTATCTCTACCCCCAGAGCTCTGTAACTGTAGTTATAGCCAGTGGATTTATTAATAATTTAATACAGTACTTATTGAGAACTTGTGCTCCGTTCCTCGGGTGGTAGACTCACTTGGGAAGAATAGAGCTGAAAAGAGGCCGTTCCGCGGGATCCAGGGGGCAGCAAAAATAAAACAGACCTTTTCTCCCCCCAGGTCTAGGCTCACAGAAGACAACGAGGCTGGAGAAAATCTGAACAGTTTGGTGAGAGAAGGGACGGGGATTGAAGGTATAAGAAAAGGACTGTGCCAGTTTGGGTCTCTGATCCAGGGACCAGGGCTACCAGATCCTGCAGTTGGGAAGTTGTCCGGCTGTACCAGCACCTTGTGTACCCACCGGGCCCCTGGGGCTGTAGTAGGCAGCTGTTGGCATTAACAAACAGAGTTATCTGCAGAGGAAATAATCAGAGATCCTTCTCCCATACCCAGAGAATGCCTAAAACCACAGATGGTATTGAATTGTATTAAAATTGTGTGTTTCCTGTACACATATACTTATGTTAAAGTTTCACCATAGTAATAAAGTGCTCAATCAAAGCAACATGTTGCACTAGAAGCTGTGTGAACATGGCCCCTCCCAGTGTCAGGCTGTGCTGTGGAAGCTGGCTAACTAGACACCGGATGTTTCCTTGTGAGGTGAGGGATTTTCACAGAGGGAGCATTTTATGCTTTCTTTGGGCATCCCAAATTGCTGGCATCACCATGGCATACTCTGAGGTCACTATTAAGAAAATTAAGAGGTCCCTGAAGGTAAGTCTGCTGATGCTGTGAGGTAGATTTGAAACCCAAGCTTATAGTGGCAGGTGGTGGGTTCTGGGAACCTGCTGCTAGGTATGGCTTGAATGTGAAATACACCAACCCCTCACGGCAGGGGTACATACATACATATACGCACCAGCGCATACACACACACATATATACATGTGTACTCGTGCACATATACACAAGCACACATACATACACACATACAGGAACACACACAGACATACACACACACACATACAGGAATACACACAGACATACACACACATACAGGAACACACACAGACATACACACACACACACACACATACAGGAACACACACAGACATACACACACACACACACACATACAGGAACACACACAGACATACACACACACATACAGGAACACACACAGACACACACACACACATACAGGAACACACACAGACATACACACACACACACATACAGGAACACACACAGACATACACACACATACAGGAACACACACAGACATACACACACACATACAGGAACACACACACACATACAGGAACACACACAGACATACACACACACACACACATACAGGAACACACACAGACATACACACACATACAGGAACACACACAGACATACACACACACACATACAGGAACACACACAGACATACACACACATACAGGAACACACACAGACATACACACACACATACAGGAACACACACACACATACAGGAACACACACAGACATACACACACACACACATACAGGAACACACACAGACATACACACACATACAGGAACACACACAGACATACACACACACACACACATACAGGAACACACACACACATACAGGAACACACACAGACATACACACACACATACAGGAACACACACACACATACACTCACACACACACATACAGGAACACACACACACACACACATACAGGAACACACACAGACATACACACACACATACACACATACAGGAACACACACAGACACACACACACACATACAGGAACACACACACACATACAGGAACACACACAGACATACACACACACACATACAGGAACACACACATACACGTAGTTTTAGGTAGTTGGTCACTACCTAAAGAAGGTTGAAGTTGTTGAAGCTTTGGGATAAGGCCACTTAGCGGTAGGTCTTTCAGGATTACAGGTCCTGATGCCCTAAGGTCCTAGGTCCCCTTACAGTCCAAACTCTCTACTTTCCATGTAGGGGCTTCCAGAACAGGCTTTTATTACCATGCCTCACTTGCAGCAATGGACTACACTTCTGGAACTCTGAGCTACCTCGTCAGATATTTTGTGACAGCAACAAGGAAGATGACGAGTCTAAGGGTCCCAGGGATGGTTCACCTGCAGGGCGAAAGGGAGCAAGAACATGTGAGGCTTTCCCTGTGCCACACAGACAGTGGAGAGCTTCTTAGAAGTGCACCAGCAAGAACGGACTTTGTGGAACTTATCAATGACAATTTCCCAATAGTGATTGATCATTAGTCACTTGGAGCCTAAGGAAAGTGAAAATTTAAATGTGGGGATTGTTTTTGCATACACTGAGCCCTGGAGACTTAATGCAGCATACAGCTGAGCTGCTGTAAATTAAGTAGTTGGTGTAGGCAGTTGTCTTCTGTGTGGTAATCCAAGTACCAGGCTGCTTTGATCTTACAGCCAGGCCTTCTAGAACACAGGACTTCCAAGATCAGTACGGAACAGGATAGCGTGTGGATCTGTTCATGACATAGCAGTCATTAACACCATGTGGATAAATTTAAATATATTTAAGTTAAGTAAAAGAAAAGGCTTGGATCCTCCCGAGAGGCTTGTGACTTTCATCCTGGGCTGTGCAAATCAAGGGCATTTTCAGCCTTCCAGAAAGTTCTAGTGGCCAGAGCTGTTCTAGAGCCCAGCTTCTTATTGTCTAGATTGTGATTCCGGATGGAGTCATGGAGTGGCGTGTGGGTGTCTCAGAAAATCGGCCATCACCAGCAGGTTTCTGAATGCCAGTGAACCAATAGGAATTCAGAATCAAATGCATAACGCACCCAAGCTGCTTCTGGTACTGCTCATCCGTGATAGTGATACAACTTCACTACCGCCTTAGTTTATGACGCCTTATCTTTCCCGGGAAGACACGAACAAATGCCTCCAGATAGGGCACCAACCACAGACCAAGGAATCAAGTCTATGCAGCACGGTGAGCCAAAGAGTTTAACTGGGGTTACTGACAGCAGCGTAGCGGAGGGATTACTTAAAGGAGCATGGGCAAATCACAAGCTGCTAAATAACCGAAGAAGTCTTCCCCACCAGCAACCGTTAACCTTTTGTTTGCCCTTGGAGTGGAGTGGGGCCTTGTACAGTGAGTGCGTAATTTGTGTGCCACCTTTGCACTACCTTGGAGCCTTGTGAACCCCTTGTGTGCTGCCTTGTGTGCCCTACTGCCTCATGATCCCCCCTTAACCTTTATGAAGGGATACTAATGGGCTCAATTTTGTGTGTGTGGGGGGGGTCTCATGGGGAGAAATCACACGTGTTTAGCCATGTGATGCTTATGAGACAGAATCCCACAGCAGGACGAAGTTCACAGCATGCTTGCTTTGGACCATGCAATGTCACCATGCTACAGAACCCTGCCTGAGAGACCTCAGCTCAGATGCAAGACTATATGGTACTGTATGAATAGCAATGTTTTCATTGTATATGAGCTATTCCCAGTTCTTTTGTATACGTGGCTATTTAATTACAGAAAACAAAGACTTTTAATATTTCCCTACTATCATTCTTTAGCATGATAGCATTTTAGATGGAATCATGTTAGAGTGTTTGATTTTTTTTTAAGAAATGTTACTTGAGTTTCATTAAAAAAAATCATTAAATGACGTTTTACTTGGGTAACCCTACTGGACAGAAGTTCCAACCATTTTTGAAATGGCTCTAGACATAACGTTTTACTGGTGCTAAGCCTTGGGATTATGGTGTTCCCACTCTTGCCAATCACTCTCTGCTTCCTGGTCTATCTGCCATCTGCTGCCACCACCATGGCACTACTCTGCCAAGCCTTCCCTGCATGAAGGACTGAAATCTCCTGGGATCACAAGCTGGGGGTGGGGGTGGGGTTGTATCCTTCCTCTGATAGGTTGCTTCTGTCCGTTATTTTGTCACAGACAATGTAACATAACTAACACTCGGAGTCAGGCATTCGATGTTGGACCACCAAGTTCAAGGACAGAGAACTAAGGGTGGGAGGGAAGCATCACAATGACAAAGCAAAGGAAATGGTGTTTACTGTACTGGTTTGTGCACATGTGGAGTAAATTATGCTAAGATGTCAAGGGATGCTATAAATAGAGTCAGAATGGATTCAGATAAATTCATGTATAATGGATATCATTATTAACAGACTCTTAAAGGAAAATCAAGAATATTGTATAGGCATTGCCAGTTCTTTGAGATCAATGCCATAGGCACCCCGGGACAGGCTGATATGAGAGATCACTTGCTAACTTAATTTGACATTTATTAAGTTCTTATCCTCTTATTTTCGTGGCAAGAGCTCTGAGGTTTGTCTACTCTGAAAGTATTGGTTGAATTTTGAGTTGATAGGGGGCTGGCGGGGCGAGTGGTTTATCAATACTAAGTCATTAGAAATACTGACAACCTCGTCCATTCCCTTTCAGTCAAATCAACCCTGGCATTTATTCACCCCCACCCCACGCCCCCAGAGCAGTACAAATGGACTCGATATGTTACCAATTAGATGTATATTACTACCAGCCATCAGAAACTTATCTTGCCCTGGAGACAGGAATAAGCCTGTATTTCAAACCACACTCAAGAAGAAAACACGAGAGAGGAAGTAGATGAAGCCAACTGTTCCCAGACGTGAGAATCCACTTGACTACAGACAGGAAGTATTGTTACTGGGAAGGGATGGTCTAGGGTTTAGCTATCACCTTTGGCATGAAGCTCAGTTAAGGAGTTTCTAGGAAGAGGAGTCTAAAAGGGGTTACCTCCTGTCTGTCATTGGAACTACCTCTATGCTTTGCTGATTAGGTTAAAGCTAGGATGAGGGATGTTACTTTAATATTTGAAATTGATGCCAACATAACTCCAGAATGTTCTGGAAATTCTGACTTTGAATACCAAGCTAGAGGGTTAGCGGTGGTTTGAGAAAAGCTTGACAGGTGGTATCTGCACGTACAGTGAGCTGCAAAATCATTCTGCTACTGCCTTTATAGTCAGAACGGAGTCAACTTCTGCTTTGTAAAATGAAATCAGGACCAGAAAGATTGCTCGGTGGGTAAAGGTGCTCGCCGCCAAGCCTGAAGACATTAGTTCAGTCCTTGGTCCCACTTGGTAGGAGAGAAGTGATTCTGAAAGATGTGTTAGCCTTCAACACATTCAACCAATTGTGACATATTAATTTTGTGATTAATAAACTACAGAGAAATCACAGAACAAGACCCAACTTGAAAGCCAGTGTTTTACACATCGGGATAACCACAGCTTGAGCTCCACACAATCATGGGCCTGGGAAAGAGAAATTTAGACCCTCTCCCATTTGGCCAAACTGTAAATAAACCTGCTGTGGATGGTCCTGGTGCTGTTTGTACTTTGATGTTAATCCGGCTTTCCCAGGAGGGGTTGTCTGGAACACTGATAGGGTCAGGTACTCAGGTGACATCTTGCAAACCTTCCTCTAATTCATAAAGAAACCAATCACTAGGCGAGTAGGCGGGACTTCCGGGTTGGAGAGAGGATGGGAAGAGGCAGGAGAGAATTAGGAGCTTTTGCACGGGGACAGCAAGAGGACAAGATGTAGTTACTAGCTAGCGTTTCCCGGTTTATATGGCGGAGCCAACGGAGTATTTAGATTTAATATGGCTTATGAGATTAGGTTTCTAGTTGTTGCACCTAGCAATTGTCTCTGAACTAAGCTTGTGTGGTGTTTTCCTTCACGCAGTGACTCGACTGGGTTCCAGAGAGAAAGGTATGGCGGCAAAGCATGGGTTTGCCAGATGTGCACCACACAAGGTGTGGGAGTTTTGAAGCATGGGGCTGGTGTGGTAGCGACCCACCAGTGGGAACTTAGTGAGCCGGGTGGAGAGATTTCGGAGCTCTGAGTCAGAGTCTTCCCGCGCTAAGAGCAGGCTGGCTGGCTGTTGCCCACCAGTGCATGGCCGGCCAGCCTGCCAGTGCCCTGTCAGCAATAGTGTGGATTCATTTTTTTTTTTTTTTAATATTCCTTGCTTCACCAGTGTCTAAACTCAACGTTCAGAGTGCTTACAACCCATGATCTCACTTTACAAATCTCCGTTTCCTGGTTTCTTAGAGGTATGTGCAAACTGAGGTGGCAGGATTTGTGGATCTAAATGCCTGGTGATAGTTTTTCCTGATTTCAAAATAGAAGGCTACGTTAATCCCAGTCCGTGTATAAACCGAGACATAAACCAATAGAGAAGAACAGAGAGCCCCTGAAATAAGTCCACACGACCACAGTTAATGGATCCCAGAGTGATGGGAACACACGGTGAGAAGGGACCGCTTTTACCCATGATGACTTCTGAAAGCCTGCTGAGTGAAATGAGCCAGAAACAAACACCAAGTGATCTCACTTCCACCTAGAATCTAATGAAGCCAAACTCAGAAGCAGTGTACAAAATGGTGATCGTCCAGGGATGTGGAAGTATTGGCTAAAGGGTAGCGGGTTGCACCTAGGCAGGGTGCATGCTTTCTGGAAAATCACTTAAGCATATAATAACAGCAGCAACAATCCTGATCGGATTAACAGTGACTGATGTTAAATATCATCTTAAAAGTTCTCACGACTAAAAAACCACATATTCTGATTAGATAGACTGTCAATCTTCTCATATGTATTTGTATATTCCAATATCTCACTTTGTGTCCTTGATATATACATTTTTGTCATGTATAACAAGGGGGGGTATAAGTACAATGGGTCAAGGCCTCTCCAATATTAATACATTCAGGCTTGGCCTTTTTTTTTTCTCCATATGTGTATGAATTTTATTCCATAAACAAAGACTTGATAGTCAATAAATCCAAACACATGGTGGGCCCTCTTGAGTTGGTCTGGGAGGGTATGCTCTTTGGTTTCTCAGACTTGGGTGTGCTCCAGACTCCAATGCCCTGGGGTCCCCTGGGAGCAGCTCTGAGGTATCTGTGGAGCCTGACTTCCCAATTCTCCCTGGCCATGCTCCAGGGCCCTGCAAGGTTCCCAATCCTTAGGACCGACCAACCCAGCAGATTAGTTACCTTTCTGTCCCTGCATCTCAAAGGTGCCTCTTTCCCACTAAGTGATCCGGTTAAGGACTAAATGCAATTGAGACAGGAGCACTGGTGACATTGGTGACACAGATCAAGATTTTCCTGAATATACTTGTGCGGCTATTACTCATTCTCACTGTGTTATGCTAAGACTGGCCTTGACCTCCTGGAAGACTTTAGTGGATCTTGTGGTGGACAACATCTAGTGCCAGCAGCACTACGGGAGAAGCTGGGGCCCATATCTCTTATGTACAGTCCACTCGCTCTAGAAAGACACGTTACTTTCAGGTCTACTGGTCATGACTTGAGTGATACTTGTTTCACTTCAACCCTAGGATAACATTGGTTGGGAGCGCATTGCAGGGGCACGTTGGAGATGCCACACAATCTATGTATTCCTTAGAGAATACCAGGAAACCAGAATGCGGCTGGCTGCCGGAGTGAATCCTCTACCTTTGTTCTCCTCAGCAAAGCTTACAGAGAAAAATAGAGACGTACAATGCAATGAAATGAAGGTCACGAGGCTAGGCCTGACAGTGGGGCTCCTCTTCACCCTTGATAGAAAGAGAGCAGGGCAGTGCAGCTGAAATCTGTCCTCTAGGCTGTCTGGTTGCCTGAGGTTTTCCTTACATTTTCATCCCGAAATGATTGCTGGGTGTGCTGAGGTCTCATGGTGTAACTATAATGAAGACCTTCATGAGGTTGGAACGAGAGCCAGGAAAGAGCATTGCTGGGTTTTTCTCCCCCTGGGAAAGGGAAACCTTGGAGGCAGGAAATGAATCTGGCACCTTTGAGACCTTGGAGTCTTTGAATCTTAGTTTTACAGCCCGTTCTCAGTATTCCTTGTCTCATAATCACAGAGAAAGGGTAGACGCACCGAGGAAAGGTCCCACCAAGTAATTGCTTAGAATGAAAGGCTTGTCATCTGTAAGTGGTACCGGGGGAGAAAGGGGAAGGTCAGGAAGAGGCCAGAAGAGGGACCTTAGTTTCTTTAGCAGCCATCAAAAGAAAACCAGAGAAGTGTCAAATTTGTGCACTGTGGGTACTCAAACAACTAGGCAAAATTAAATCACTATTTGGGATTTTCAACAATTAGCTTGCCTGGTATTCCCTCCCCCCATTCATTATTTTTCTTCTCTAGCCTTGGCAAACATGCTCACAGGCTCATGGGCCAACACTCACTCTCCTCCCGCAACACCCACACCTGCAAATTTCTGATGATGTCCTCCCTGTCTTAGGGTTTCTATTGTGTGATAAACACCATTACCAGAAGCCACTTGGAGAAGAAAGAGTTTATTTTCAGCTAACACTTAAGATAGTCACGTTCTATCACTAAAGGAAGTCAGGGCAGAAACTCAATGCAAGAACCTCGGGATGGGAACCAGACCAGAAGCCACGAAGGAAGGCTTGTTCCTGTGGCTTGCTCAGCTACCTTCCCCTCACACCTGTCTAGGCATGGCGGTACTCACAGTGAGTTGGACCCTTCCACATCAATCATTAACCAAGAAGATACCCCATAGACCAGTCTCTAGGTTAGTTTAATCGGAGCATTTTTTCTTAACTGAGATTTCATCTTTGCAGATCAATCTGGCTTGTATTAAATCAAGAAAACAATGAGGATGCTCCACACTCTCCTCTTTATTGTTACCAGACATCAATTTTTTTTAAAAGACATTCTGATTGTGCAGCACACCCCATTGACATCTGCGTTCTTCTTTTATCAGTGGGTTTTGTCAACAGAGAAACAGCCCACCTCAGATGGCCTTGGCTATATTGGGGTGCTTGGGCTCCAGACTCCATAGCAGTACCACAGTTTACAGACCAGACAATGCCCCACCCCCGTTCTCAGATTTCCTCAGTCTCTCCATATGTTCTTTTGACTTATCTCTGCCATTCATGAAGAAGAGCAGCTTCTCCTAGGGACTGAGAAGAATCTCACTGCTACTTGCCCTGCTCATCCGACGAAGAGCATCCTGTCAGCACCCAGAGAAGTGTGCTGTCGCTGGCCCAGACCTGGCAACTGGGCTTCTAGGAACACATCTTCCAGCAGTAACTCATGGGTCACAGAACGGCATTTTTGCCACATTGTTTCCTATAAGTGCTGCTTGCAATAACAAATGATTAGAAGCAAGCTAGCTGTCATCTACAAGAGACTGGTAGGATGAGTTACGGTACTACTACACAATGGATGCTCTGAACCTATAATAACAATAGGGCATGGTCTAAATATAGATATGGAAAGAAGCCAAGAACTCCAGTGACGCTGGAAAGGCACTGATGTGTTACCAGAGCACAGGGAAACAGCATGTTTGTTCTTGTTTGTATACAGTACCACTGAATTAATACTCAGAAACCAGTGGAAGTGAGCAGGTAGGGATAGGAAGTCATGGGTAAAGAGGAGGCAGAGTTCCGGAGGCAAGAGATAGGGAGGGAGCCTTTTCCGTGTGTGTTTTTGCACTTGACTTTGGAATCATATGACTGTACTATCTCTTCAGAAACAGTTTAAGTGAAAATTCTGAGTGAAGCACACACACACACACACACACACACACACACACAGAGAGAGAGAGAGAGAGAGAGAGAGAGTCAGAGCCGTTGAGTACAGACATGTAAACTTACAAGTTTTCATTGATTAGAGTCAAGAATCTAATGCCCAGAAAGTACAGAGTAAAATCATCACCACCTACTCTAAATCTGAGAGTACATATTTTCTTTTGTTGGGGATTCATATGTCCTAAGTCGTGAATAAAGAAAATAAGTAACAAAAATAGAATTAGGATTCGTGGGATGTTTTAGAGTCCAAGGAGCTTACAAACCAATTCTCCTGGTCATTTCTCTTTCAGATAAGAGAGTTGAGGTTCAGATGCTGTTGCGCTTTCCCAAGTCACCCTATTCAAGGCAGATCCGTCCATCTCTGGAACAATATGTGCCTGGCCCTAGGTCATAACTGCATTTATTCCTTGCTCCTTTGGCAGCATTGCAAATGGACCAACCCTAAGGCTAGCCTCAAATGCTTGTAGCTCTAAATCAGAGACCCTCTAGGGAGAATGCAGGCAAGGAACTGAAGTTGTCTTACCCACAAGACGTAAAGAGACTTTTGATAAAAAAAAAATAGTGAGTCTTAATATAGTTTGCAGGAGAAGGGACCATCTGTTCCCAATCTTTAAAGAATAGGGAGTGGGAATTTATGCTACAATATGAAGCATGAGATAAAAAGAGGAAATTCCTAATTTGTCTGGTTATAGACCAATATACCATCAAAGCAGGCTGCTGTGGCCGTCTTTGGGTATGTAAGAAGAGATTGACATTTTTGTTGAGTAATTCATCCCAAACCATGTCTTAGCAAACAGCCGCCCTCTGTAATTTGGGAAGATCTTCAATTAAGGCACCGGCACTTACCTCTGTGTCCTCTGCATGCCACCCCCACGGGCTGTGTGTATGTTTCCTATTCCTTGAAGAACAACAGGGCACCTGTGGTGAGAAAAGTCCTTGCCTCCTCACTTCTCCCAGGTAGTTGGAGCATAAAGCACAGCCCACTGCAGACAGCGAGGAAGGCAGGGTCTGCAGCCACAACACTTGCTTCTGTCTTCCTTCTGTCCCTCACATTGGAAGCATGAAACACACAGACCATTGTCATGAGCCTGACAAACAGAGTACACCGTTAGCCTTCAAGAAATGCTGTGTCCTGTGGTTGATCTAAATGTATAGTATCTCCCTTGTGGCACACACTGGTGTAGGCGTGAAATCCTCCCTTGTCATGTAGAAAAGGCACATGGAAGAAGTAGGTGGCAGTACTGTGTGACCATAGGTCTCCCACACATTCTCTGTCATGCTCTTCCTCTTCTGATTAAAAGCAAAGTCTTTGAAACCCCAGGGCAGAAGATGATGTTAAGTAGGGAAAGAACAGAGGGTTGATTCACTGACCTGTTCAGAGAGGAGCCTCACCAGTCAGCAACACACACTGGGTGTCCATGCTGGAGGCCAGTGAGCTGCACTCTGAGCAGACCATCAGAACTTAAAGGCACAGACGTTAGGGACAATGCCCTGGTGGTGTCCTCTTTAGAGGAGCACGAACAGATATTTCTTCCTAGGCCCCAGTATGGACACTGAAACAGCTGCCATTTTCCATCCTTGGTGAAGTATCATGAGATAGCCCATGCAGCCGAGAAAGGTTCTCCTATGAGTAAATGCTTGTTGAATAAATTAGTGACCTTTAGACGAGCACCCTTATTGACATTTGAAGGAATTGACATGGAAGGCTGTGATTAATTAACTTATGATTAACCTACCTTGCTTACTATATATTAAAAGTGTATTAAAATTGAGCCAGATGTTTCTTTTCCTACATATCATTTCTTATAAAACATTTAGCCAAGAGTGTTTTTATTGTTTATTTATTTTGGTTTTTTTTTGAGACAGGGTTTCTCTGTACAGCCCTGGCTGTCCTGGAACTCACTTTGTAGACCAGGCTGGCCTCGAACTCAGAAATCCGCCTGCCTCTGCCTCCGGAGTGCTGGGATTAAAGGCGTGCACCACCACATCCTTGTTTTTATTATTTAATTAGCATGAAATTCTTTCTCTCTTTCTCTCTCTCTCTCTCTCTCTCTCCCTCTCCCTCTCCCTCTCTCTCTCTCTCTCTCTCTCTCTCTCTGTGTGTGTGTGTGTGTGTGTGTGTGTGTGTTCATACATGCACCGATACAAGATTGGCATATTAAGCTGAGAAGATCCCGCTCATACTGGTCAAACGTCTGTCCATTTGCCTTCCTACCACCTCTCAAGTCGTGGGTGAAGACGGAAGAGTAACGTTTTGGGATTTGGTTGCCTCTGCCTCGTGGCCTCACAATCATATGGTGGCCTCGTGGGAAACCCACTGTTAGTCACTCTCTTTGATGCTCCAGCAGTTCACAAATCATAAGCCTTTCTTGGTTTTGGCTTTAAGGCAACTTCGCTTAATATTCAACATATGAATCACATGCTGAGTAATCGAACTGGTTGGGAAATCTCTGTCCTAATCCCCTGAGGTTCCCCTCTTTCATGAAGGCACTATTTTCAGAAGAAAGTCACATTTAAGTTCCCATAGCACATAGTTTTTTATTTAATTATTTCATTTATTTACATATCAAATGTGCCCCCAGTCCCCTTTTGCAGTGTTCCCCCCCCCACACACACACACCCTTCACCTCTGAAAGGGTGGCTCCTCTGGGTACCACCCCCTGCACTCCCCCTCCCTCCGCCACCCCAGAGCATCACATCTCTACAGGATTAGGTGCATCATCTCCCACTGAGGCCAGACAAGGCTGCCCTTTGCTATATAAATTCCAGGGGCCTCAACTAAACAGTGTATACTCTACGGTTGTTGGTTGGGTCTCTGGGAGCTCGCAGGGGTCCAGGTTAGTTGACACTGTTGGTCTTCCTATGGGGTTGACATCATCTCCAGTCCCTTCAATCCTCCCCCTAACTCTTACATAGGGATCCCCAGTCTCTGTCCAATGCTTGGCTGTGAGCATCTGCATCTGTCTCAGTCAGCTGTTGTAGAGCCTCTCAAAGGCACGATAGCTAGGTTCCTGTCTACAAGCACAACATAACATCAGTAACTGAGCACATCATTATAAGACAAGTTCAAAGTTATTCTTTCCTCGAAACCTCTTAATGATGAGAAAGTAGACAATTATATTGAAATGGATGGTAAGTGGATGGATGGAAAGAAGGTATACATGTGGATGGATAGGTGGATGGATGGGTGGGTAGGTGATGAATAAATGGGTGAATATATAGATGAACTGATAGATAAATACTTTGTGGGTAGTTGGCAGATAAATGTTATGTCAAGAGATGGATAGATAAATGGTTCCTACTTGGGAGGACAGAGAGACGGATTGAATCTAAACAAATGGTTGCTGGTGAGTGGATGACTACATAGTTGAACTCTGGTCTCTTTTGGCCTATATATCTATTCATCCAAAATTATCATAATCCTATGGGTCTTGTCCTAGTTAATTTACTAGTGCTGTGAAGAGGCACAACTACCAAAGCAACTTATAAAAGAAAGAATTTATTGGGCGCCTGCTTATAATTTCAGATCGTTAGTCCACTGTAACCATAGTAGGATGTGTAGCAGCAGGCAGGCAGACATGGTGCTGGAGCAGTAGCTGAGAATGTATATGTTGTGACAGCAATCACTAGGCAGAGAGAGAGAAAGAGGAGGGGAGGGAGATGGACAGAGAGAGAGAGAGAGAGAGAGAGAGAGAGAAAGAGAGAGAGAATGAACTAGGATGGTGAGGGCTTTTGAAACTTCAAAGCCCACCCCCAGGGATTCATCTCCTCCAATGAGAGCACACTTCTAAATCATTCACAATGGGTTCCACCAGCCAGAAACAAAACATCCAGCTATATTAACCCATGGAAGCCATTCTCATTCAAACCACCTCAAGCCTCTAGAAGTGTGTCTCAGAAGTTTAGAATTTAGAAAAGTGCCCTTTCAATAGCCAGCTGTGCTCTCCTGACAACATTCCAAAATCCATATCGAGTCAGTTCAATTCTCAAGGCAAGGGCTAAACCATTTATCTCTTACAAATATGGAACTGACAGGAAAAAATAAATTGTGGAAGATCTTATGCAAAATTTGTCTTCTTCATTTAGAAAAATCCAAAATTTTTATTTTGAAATCTAGTTTTGGTTTTACAGCCATGTTGAGTTTGAGGTGATATTTTCACAGAAAGTTTAATTTTTTTCTTTATATTTTCCCTCTGTCATATCATAGGCATTTTGCTGGCTTTTCTATCATATAAACATTGTCTACTTAACACCATTCGTGACTGGCTTGTGATTGGTTGAGAGAGCATGCGCCTGCACTGAGCTAGCAGCAGCCAAGGTTAGAATGACATTTGTTCATGCCGGCAGCAAGCCCAGCCAGTTGGCAGGGGCCCCTCTGCAATAAAATATTAATAATAATGAAAAAACAGCCTTTTTATCATCTGAGGTATTTGTAGCAGATTCTCTGAGTAACTTTCTTCACTCCCTTATTCATTCATGTTGTGGGGAATATATTGGATTCCATCTTCTCAGAGCCCTGTGGGGAGACATTGTGATGGCTTCCCTCCAGCAAGCCTTGGCATTCTCCAGCTATACACTGTTATTTGATTAAGGATTTGGCGTGGAAGCTAAGGTAAGTCTTTTTATGGCTTTATCCAAAATGGGATTCCTAATGAATGACATACTCCCTAAAGAATGTTTCCAGAGTGGCTGTCGTAAAGCATTTTGGGGGGTAGAAATTTCACCTTTTGCCTACTTACTCTATTCCATAGGTTTATAGAATACCCCAGGACTTCCTGAGACTTTTGCCTCCTAGATGGGAGGGTATTAAGGAGCATAGAGGTTCTCTGACAATCAGGTAGAAGTGTTGGGGTAGGTGAAGCCTATAGTAATGAACTGGAGAATAAGAAATGGGAGGAACAGAACTTCTGTCATTTTCTATGCCTTTATCCTTCTTCCTCATCCCACCCAGATTTTAGCATCAGCTAGAATGATGAGAAGGCTATAGGGAAACTGATGCAAACATCTCTGGTATGGCTCTAAGAAAAACCAAAGGCCCCTAAGGGAAGTGGAGAGATTATAGTGATGGAAAACATACTGGAATTGTCTGGCAGGGTATGGTCATTTTAAGGACTACCCCATTCCAAGAGGCTGTTGTCATTCAATGGATTGAGTCAGGTTCACTCTTTACGGAACTCTTCTCCAGGGTAGGAAACCAGCATAGCTTTCCTGGGAAGTCACTTCTGGCAGAGCCAGCAATACCAGCTTTCATTCTTGGCTTGAGAGTCAAATCAACTGCTGCAATTTTCCTTCCAATCCTACCTTCCTGCACATTGTCCGAAATATCTCCCCAGCTCAACAAGATTCCACCTCCCAACAGTCAGGCATTAGTAATGTAGAGTGCCATCTTTAGGACTGAGGCTTAGTTTCCCTTCCTGTAGATGAAGTTTTGGTGGAGACATCTGGGTAGAATTTGCCTAGAACAGCAGAGTGATCACAGGCATTCCAGAGGAGCTACAAAGACCTCAGTACAAAACATTTCTGAGTGGATATATATTTGTCAGCGTTAAGTTTCTACAATGAGATGCACAAAGCTAACTAACTTGTAAAAGAGAAAGGTTCACTTAGCTCACAGGTTTGGAGGTGCCAAGAACATGATACTGGAAATGGTCCTCTGTCTATACTAACATGGTAGCAGAGGTGTACGTGTTTGGAAGAGCTTTGTGATGGTTATTGTTGACTGTCAACTCGACTGAATTGAGATATGCTAAATAGATTAGTAAGGAATATCTGTTCCTGTGTTTACAGAGATGATTACACCACAAGGGCTCTGGCCTAATCAATTGCTTAATTCACTGATAGATTAAAAATCCAAATAGACTATTGGTAGGTGATGGAACTATGGAGGGTGGAGCCTCTTTGAAGGGTCACCGGGATGTGTTCTTAGAAACTAAACCTTGTGTTGCAGCCCTTCTTGTTACTTCTCTCTACTTTCTGGATGCCAGGAAGTTAGAAACTTGGCTTCCCCACAGTCTCTGCCAAGATGTTCTGCTCTATCATGGCTTTGTAACAATGGAGCCAGCTGACCATGGATTGAAACCTCTTTCATCATGAGCCTTCCTTAAGTTGTTTATCTTAGGCATTTGCCACAGCCATGAAGGGCCCAGCAAATGTAGCCTTACATCATCCAGCAGAGGGTTAAGAAAAAAAAGGAGGGAGGGAAGGAGGAACAGAGGAAGAGGGAAAGGATGAAGGGAGGGATGGAGGAAGGAAGAAAGAGAGGAGAGAAGACAGGAAAAGGGGGGGACAGGAGGGGAGGGGAGGGGAGGGGAGGGGAGGGGAGGGGAGGGGAGAGGAGAGGAGAGGAGAGGAGAGGAGAGGAGAGGAGAGGAGAGGAGAGGAGAGGAGAGGAGAGGAGAGGAGAGGAGAGGAGTGGAGTTAGGTCTTACACCTTTTAGTAGCCCATGGGCCTTCTATAAGTCCCTAACTCCCATTACCTTCTATCATCACCATCATTGTGGAGACCAAGACTAATTACAGCAAACCATTGAGAAGGTCATCTGGACCACACCCAAACCACAGAAGTAGAGTTCTGCAAAGCCTGGCAGCCCTTAAGCTCCCAGGCCAGCAAAGTCCTAAGCACTTTCACTGCCAGTGGAAGGAGGCATCCCTCTCCTGGAACCCCAAGGTTTCCCAATGACCCTGACACAGAGGCCATTGTCAGGGTGGCTGCTGGTGTCCCTTTGCATATAAAATAAGCACTGTTTAAAACACCATGATGATTTTTTTCTTTAGTTTTTCATTCTTAAACCCATTTTAAGACTTTAATTAATATGTCCATGTCTCTCTGGATATGTGCATATGAATGCAGGTACCCATGGGGCCAGAGTCATTGGAACCCTAACCTCCAGCTGCAGTTACAGGAGATTGTGAGCCTCCCAATGTTAGTGCTGGATTCAGAGACTTGGCACAAGCAGTATGTGCTCTCAACCAGTGAACCCTCTCTCTTGGGCCCTTGACAACTACTGAGCTAGGTCTTCTGCATATGTGATGGTTGTTAGCTTGGTATTTCCATGGGACTCCTAACAGTGGGTGTCTCTGACTCTTTCACCTGCTCTTGGGACCCCTTCCCTCCTCCTGATATTAGGGTTTGTGCCTAGTCTTATTGCATCTTGTTATGCTGGGTTCAGTTGATATCCCTGGGAGGCCAGCAGAGGCAACTGGGAGGAGTGGAGGGAGAGAATTACTGTCAGGATTTATTGTAGAAAGATAAAGAAAGAAAGAAAGAAAGAAAGAAAGAAAGAAAGAAAGAAAGAAAGAAAGAAAGAAAGAAAGAAAGAAAGGAAGGAAGGAAGGAAGGAAGAAAGAAAGAAAGAAAGCTGCGAAACCCAAAAAGAATGCCTATTCTAACTGTATACAAGTTCATTGAGAGATATAAATTGTGGGTGTGGTTAATTCTGGTGTATGATTTTTCCCCAATTTTTTAATAATAAAATTAATTCAAAAATTATGTGTATATATGTAAATGTCTATGTAAGTATATACATGTAAGTATGGGTCCTCTTAGAGGCCAGAAAAAAATGTTTGATTCCCTGGAGCTAGAGTTACAAATGGTTTTGAGCCACCTGGCATGGTGCTCTTAACCTGTGAGCCATCTCACCAGCATGCTTAAAGTTATATCTTCTCTCTCTTATTCCGTCTTCCTTTATTTCTACCTATGAATACACTAGTGAAGGGAAACAGAGATGGGAAAGTCACTTCCCAAGTGTCTTTGTGAAGTTCTAAAACAATGGAGTTTCCCATAGTTAGAATGCTTGTGGTGGTGCACAAAGGAACATCTGAGCAAAGCAAAGTTAGCTCAGCAAAGCAATTCCTTTAGCAGAAAAGAGTGCGTCAGAACCCAGCCAGGCTTGGAAGCACCCTGGGCCCAATATGGCTTGTGTCTTTTATCCCTGACATAGATAATAATTGTGTTGCATCCAATTGATGTTGAAGCTCAACTTCACCATCAAACACAATTGGCAAATTTAGAACAAGGGGAAGGTTTGGGGAATAGAAGTGCTTTCTGGCTAACTACCCTCCATAGGGGGTAAAACAAACAAATGCACACAGTGCCTAACATGGTAATTCAGAGTTCAAGTGACCATTTCTACACCTACACAACCCTCTTGTCATAGCCAGACTACAACAATCTAGCTGAAACTCAGAGTCTGGCAATCCAGGCTATGTGAATAGTTTTATTTCTTATAGCAGGGTATGTTGGCATCAGCCAGCCAGGTACATGGAAAAAGAAATGGCTTCATACTCACGGGAAGGACTCCATGGCCAATGCCCTATGTCTGTCTGTATGTCCCCTCCAGCTTCCTGCTTCAACTTCTGTGTTTTGGTCCATACAGTTCCTGAAATGTGGACTCACACTGGTTCCTATCTCTCCATTATTTTTTCCCCCTCAATTCCATGAGTTCAGGCATCCTTGTCAGGCATGAGTGCTTCCCCATAGTTGATGTTGGTGTTCATGCAGATTCAGAACCAACTGAACCACAGAGAGACCAACAGCGAACAAAACATCACAGGACTGTGAAGCTAGTGTGAAGATCAAGTCAAGGAACTCCCAACTGTGATTTCTTCTGCTGGTACCTTAGGGCACACCTAACATGAGTTAGGACTGTCCGTTGGTCAGCTCCTACTAACAACATGGTGAATAGTGACCCACCATGCATTCCACTAAAATGTCTAGTGCTTAGGAGCTAGATACTTAGCATACTGGTCTCTAGTAACCATCCTTTTCCAGGTTTGTTTCCTACTTGGAAGCACAGGAAGGCTTAAGACTGGAAAATTTCAGAGAGAGAGAAAGGAAGAGAGAGACAGAGACAGAGACAAAGCCCTCAGCCGTGCCTAACTGCATTTTATCCTGCTTATGGGCAAGAATGTGAACCCAAGGTACTCCCTTTGTTGCTGTGGTCCCCGTCACTGTTGCCTGTCCTCCTATCCTCATGGTCAGTGTCTCTCCTCTGGTAAATGGAGCCACACAGAGGCCCTTAAAGGAGCCGGTTCCTCCCTCTCCTCACATAGATTGTCCAGGGAGGAGTACTCAGGAATGCTGCAGGCAGGCATAGGACATGGCTTCCTTTGCCTATAGTTCTAATATTCCACAGGCTCTTCTAAATCTCTCCCAGCTTTGGGTTGATGTACCAGCAACTATATCATGTCTACCCAGGGAGAACAGGGATCCAGGGCAGGGTGAACTGGGCTTACAGTGTCAGACAGCTCTGATGAACAAGTCGGAGTCTGCAGTGTTATAAGAAGTCAGCTCAAGTTAAATCGTGTGGGTGCAGGGATGGAAGGAAGGGCTGAATTACGTGCTAAAAGGCTCAGAGTGTAAAACATGAGAACGTGGGTTAAGCTAGTGCTTCCTTCCTGGGACCACTGCCTTCTGCTTGAGACATCCTAAGTAGCTGCTAATCGTGTAGCTAAGAAGGTATGTGTAGACTTCACACCCCGGAGCATGGGATGAAAATCAGGAGCCACCAGATCCTATCTCATCTTGAGGCTTGATGCTGTCAACCTACTGGGCTCTTTCAAAGGCCAATCTTCCTTATTTAGTGTTGTCTACTTTGTAGAAATTGCTCCTTTTCCATTTTGAAGGACCTTTCCATCAGGGAAAGTCCAACGTATTGAAGAGTTTTGGAAACTCTGGGCACAGGAAATGTGAAGTTTTAGACACATACACCTAACAACAAGAGGAAACATTGCAATTTTTAAGCTATGGAAAACAAATCTTGTGGTGGGGCAGGGAGGGGTTCTAGATGAGGAAGGAGGAGCCTGGATTCACTCTCTATCCTTTGTGGCTAGCTGGGAACATTTTGGTGGCAGCTCTGGACAGTCTCACCCCCTTGGGGGCTGGGGCCATGTCCTCTTTGTACCTCAATCTCTGTCTCCCAACCCTGTTCTCTTTCTCAGCACAATCCATTGGATGAGCCACTTTTGCCAGCCTGTATAAGTGAACCATAGCTATCAAAGGTCAAGGGCTGGCCTCACACGGGAAGGTTTTAACCAGAGTGTGACTGGGGTAGAGAGACAGAGCTAAATGACTGGACATTAGCAAGCAGCCTATGTTCAGGGAGCTCTAAACCATTCTGTGCAAAGCCAGCCTCCTTAGGGCTATGACTTGAGCCTGAAGGATTTTCTCAGGACCTTTCCACAGTGTGCTCAACTCTCCAATTCAAGCTGACTTCCACTTGTTGGCAACTTTTACTTTAGGCAGGATAAAAAAAAAGCAAAGTTAATTAGCTTTTTAACTTTGATGCCCATAACCATGGCTTCAGTTGGCCCCACTGCCTTGTCCTGTTGGCCCTGCTGCATTGGAGACTCCAAGAGTGGAGGGGATCTAGACTTCATGTCAGTCAGCCAGTTCCTATAGACTGAAAAATCACAGCCTGCTTCTAGGGGCAAAGGATTTTGCCCCTGGGACTCCCCCTCCCTCCTGGGGCTCTGGGGGTATCTTTGGATCTTGCCTCCCCCACTGAACCTTTCTTAGCTGAGTCCCATCCATTCTGCCCATGTTGTTATATGGTCACAGGGATCCCTTTTGTGGGTGAGTCTTTTCCTGTAGTTCGAACCGCACTGACCCCCCGAGGTCACCCATATTCTCTGCATACAGTTTAATGATGAGTCTTGACGGGAAGGTGCTGCGGTTTGAAAAAAAAAAAAAGAAAGAAAGAGAAAGAAAAAAAACCTAATCCCCAGCTTTGCCCTTCTTGGAAAACCTTCTCCCCCAGTCCTTAAAAGTGTCCTGTGATGGTGCCCAGATGCTCCGAACGCAGCCCAGACTCTGAGCCCTTGAGGCTGAGCAGCAGGCTGTGCTGGCAGAGGATGAGGCCAGGCAGCCCAGGGCAAAACTGTCTTTGCCGAGCTGCCTGGAGCCTGAAGAGCTGGAATTCAGACACGTGACACAGCACCAGGGAACTGATTGGAAGGGTGTTCATGTGGCTCACAGGAAAATATGTGTAGGAAAACAGTGTTTGGAAGTTCCCCGGAGGGGTAAACAAGGCAGAAGAAATCAAACACAGCAATCCAGGGGCGCTTCCCAGTAAAAGCCGCTGGGTGTGAGTTCTTCGCCAGGGTTTTTCCTCGTCTGAACTTGGCAGTATACCCTCCAGAGGCTGGGCAGGTCTACACGCTGACCAACAGCAAGGTCCCGACGGTAGTTTACATGGAGTTTAATCTTTTCAAGTAGTCTTATTTTTAATATAGTATCTTATTAATTCATTAGGAACTTCATACATGCTTATGGTGTAGGTTTTTCTCTTTCATCCTCCCACTCCTCAGATCCTCCCCTCTCAATTTCATGTCCTTTATTTTGTTTTTAAATAATGTGCTGAGTCCAACGCCTGCTGCTTATACGCTCATAGGTATGGGACCACCCACTGGAACAGCCGATCCACCAGAGGACCGTGACCTTACTGACTCTCTCTCTCTCTCTCTTTCATAAACTCTCACCTTTCAGTATCTCTTTAGATAGAGGTGGGAGCTGGTGATCTCCTCCCCCATCCATGCTAGCTTGATCTTATGCAGGTCTTAACCAGACAAACGGAGTGTGTGTTCATGTCCTGTGGTCCCCAAGCCTATGCAGGGAAGATAGCACAGCTGTCCCATTTGTGACTGATCATGCCACAGGTACACTCTGTACCCTAACCACTTATGAGTTTCTATGTCAACCACCATGCACTGCATGAAGAAACTTCTCTAAAGAGACTTGAGAGTTGCGCTACTCTATGGGTATAGGAGATACAATTTTAGAGGACAGTTTGACATTAGCAGTCCATTTAGCAGAATAAAAGCAGGAGGCCCACTCCTGGGGCCTATGCACCTCCAAGAAATTGGTCCTTGTCTAGATTTATAGTGCCACATATCTGCTTCCTCGTTTGGAATAGGCCTTAGATTCAAGCAGAAACCGGTTGTTACCTCTCTAACCTTGGTGCCACTATTGCACACATGCACACATCCCTCCATGTGGGTCATTACTAGAGTTCACAGGATTCGCAACTGAATTAGACTGTTGACTCCACCCTCTCCCACCTAAACATATCCAGTAGCTGACAGACAGAGCTGACAGTACTATGAAAGTTAGCCAGGAAGGAAGCTTCCTCCTTCCTGATCAGTAATGACTTCATTTCTCCTTGACTGCGAGTATGTGGTGTCTTCAGTGAGAGCATTTTCCCGCCAAGTTCTTGTGAGGTGAACTTAATTTTAAACCAAGCTGGCTGGATGTGGCAATGCAAACCTGCAGTCTCAGCACTCCATCAGCAGAGACAGGAGAGTTGTTCGATCATGAGTTTGAGGTAGCCTGAACTACACAGTAATTTCAAGTTCAGCTTAGTCTACACAGTAAGATCCTGTCTTGAAAAAGCAGCCCCCCCCCAAATACCTAGGCTACTAACAATCTGACAAATTGTGACATTTAAAATTGGCAGAAGAAACATCAAATAAGCAAAAATAGATAAACAAAAGTAGATAGACAAAAATCTCCACAGTCTCTCAAACTGGCCCCACCAGCTGAGTACCAAGTGTTCAGTACTAACCTTTGGGAGACATTTTACATTAAGACTGCGATAGAAGCCTAGCATCTTCCATTCTGCTGCAATGCTACTGTAGCCTGTTTGGACTCTTCACCAGTACACCTAAGATCATGTCACAGTGCCTAGCTGCCAGGGATAGGGCTTGGGTGTAAGTGATATAGGCTAGCTAGGCCTTCATCCCAGGTCCCCCGCTTCTTAACTGCACACAGGATGTAGTCAACCAGCCACTGTTCCTGTGGCTACAGCTCTGAGCTTCTCGCACGCTCATGGCTTCCCTGTCATTGACGGACTGGGTCTCCTCCGACTGCGAGGCAAGCATAAAACCCGTCCTCCTCGACGTTGCTTCTGTCAGGCAGTCCATTTGTCACCGTAACCAGAAAAGTAAATAAGATAATTTCAAGTGGAGATTATAAAAAGTCAAGCTACATTTTTCCCAGAAGGGGAATAGACCCAGGTTGCTGATTCCTAAGTTTATGCATCATTTCTCAGGCCAGCTGATCACCACCCAATTCCAAGCTTCTCAAATGAAATCCTTGAGGTAATTTGAGCAAGAAGGCTTTCTAAGAGACCCTACAGGGTTCCTTCTAAAGAATTATCTTCATATTGTAATTTTCCTTGTACAACCATTCCATTTTGACTAGAGTAACTCCAAGGGATGCTGGGAGATATATAGATTCTTATGGGTAAATCACTTGTCCAGAAAAGACTCCAGAGGGTCTATTACTACAAGGATAAAAGAATCATCTGGGGATGACTGGAATTCTCTGCCATGTTCTCTTACTTCACATAAGTAGAAATGATGAGGTCAAATTAGTCCAGCCTCTTTGCATAAAGATGGAGACTAGCTCCTTCCTGGGAAACACTTGCTGCTGGTATTTCTCAGGCCAACTTCAAATGCACTAATCACTGAACTAGATCTCCATGGCTCTGCCAGCAGACACTAAAGCACTGCTCTGGTCTCATTTGGCTTTCCAGTTAGATAAGCTACTTCTGTTGGAGCTGAGATAAGGGTACCCATGGTCACTTGTCACATCTATCCCAAGTCACACTCGACGGAGCCGGTGGCAAGGCTTTTTGCCTTGCTTCTCAGGGTCTTAGGGGGAACAGATACTCTTCATGTGGACAAATAATAAGATGTGAAGATCATGAGGAAATGACTCTACTCCCATTTTTATGTACTGTTTAGACATAGACACATGTTGGCTCAGTGCCTGAGCTGGGAAACTTCATGCATTTGGGGGTTACTGTTGGACACTGATTGTCCTTGGTGCCTCTGAGACTGACCCTCTCCTTGGTTGAGTAAGTGCTGTCTTCTCCTGTACAGTGGTAAGTGCTTTCTCCTTCCTTTCCAGTGGCATGCCCCCCTCCCAGTGCTTTGATTCTCTTCCATTGAGCCTCAATTTTTAACCGAGTCTTATTAGACACTATACATTAGCTCCACTCCACAACACCAGTCCCACGGGCCATGGTATAGTTTCAGCATTGAAGACTTGGCACCCAATAGGACTGAGTCTGGAAGGCTTGAGTCTCTGAGCTTCAGCTGATAGGCATTCCATGCCTATGTGATGTGATAAAGGCTCCCATCAGAAGTTTTGAAGCCTCCAAGTCCCAGGAAATCCAGCAGGAGCCTGTTTGTGCTCTCCCATCACTTGCAAAGGCTGGGTACCATCCTAACCTCTATACATCTTCCATCACAATCTCTTCAATACTATGGTCAGTAGTGGATTTCATTAAACAGAATTCTACCTTAATGGCAATGTGTAATAACCCCCATGATAGGTTACTGACCTTTCCTTTATTGTTCTTCTCCATAGTCAGATCTTTCGTGTGGATTGCCCTCCAGGACACTCCATGTTCACAAAGGAGTCCATTCCAGAACCCACTTTTAATTTTTTTATTTCTGTGAGGGTCCACTTCCACATCGGGGTTGTTGTTGTTGTTTGTTTTGTTTTATTCATTCGTTTTTTCGAATTTGCTGCTTTGGTTGTTGGTTGCATTGGTTTCACACACTTGCACACTTGCATATATGCAGAGACACTCATGCCACACTCACGCTCCTGGTATATAGACTCTGCCACAGGTCCTTTGAGAGGGCAATCAGCATGTTTCCAAATGCTGAAGTAGGAGCCTGAGAAGACGCATCAGAGAAGATGAGATATCGTGGCTAACTGGATGCGTTTTTATTTTTAAGGGCTCTCACTTAATAAATGTTTCATAAGAGTGAATGTTACTGATATCACTCATCCTGATTACTATGCGTTCACTGTTAGTCAAGCTTAGTACAAACCCATCAATATGTTTGTATTAGTTGATTCTGTCTGTTCTGTGATAATACAGTTGATCCTGCCCATTACTCAGACTTTGGGACTCACCCAAGGTTTCACAGCTCATAAATGACAGAGCATGACTTCAGCCCAGGCTTATCTCGCTCGCAGGCTCTGCTCTAATGACTTTGCTTGTATTTGGATGCATTGGGTCCCACTTCCTCTGTAGGAGAATCACTTGCTAATGCAGGCAAGGGCCCAGATCAGTTCTGGCTGAACACAGTACATCACTTCTCTTCCATTCCTCTTCTCTCTGATTGACAGCTGTAGCTAATGAGTCATCTCTGGTAACGAGATAAATTGTGTGCTACTCTGAACCAGTGCCCAGTTTAAGCATGCAGAGGATTTAAAAAAATATTTTTTACTATCCTTGTCTCTGTTTTTGCATTGTTGTTTATGTTCTGATATCAGCATTCTGATCTTACCAGCAATTCCAACCCTCTACGTGTAATGATGGCAGACCTACCCCATATGCTGCATGCCTCAATGTACTTTTCATCGATGTTGCCAAATTATTTGTCTCTCATAGTCATTTATGTCTTGCTTTCCGAGGTTCCTAGATGTAAGACTAAATTGACACCAGTTAAGACATTTCCACAATCCAGAGTCCCCGGGGATTGGAGATACAGTTGCTTTGTTATAGAATGCTTTTTGTAGTCATGCCTCCTGCTATTGCATGAGATCTGTCAGGCTGACATTCCTTGTGTTAGTACATTTTCTGTTGCTTTGTTATCAAAGTAACCAGAAGCTGGGTACTTTATAAAGAGGAAGGGTTTGTTTATCTCATAGCTGAGAGTTCATGATCAAGTGCCCCCTCAGATCAGCTTCCAGCAAGGCATCCCTGGCGGGGTCACAAATGGTGAAAGTGGAAAGTGACTTGCAGAAGATGTCACAGGCTTCATTTTACTCCAACCCATTCTTAAGAGAACGCACTCATCCAGGGGAAAAATTATGAAACCTGCACATCTAAGAATACTATCCCTCCCCAGACTGCATACCTCGAAACACAAGTCTCCATTTCTTCAAGTCCCTCCAGCTTCTAACATGGTCACCAAGCTGCCAGCACGTGGGCCCTTGGAGAACATACTCAGCCTTACCCAAACTGTAGCATTCCCAAGGAGAAAACCATTCTGAGATGGGATGGCTGCAGGTCACCAGTTTGGATAAACTTCTGACAAGAGCCCATGCTGTGCTTTTTCAAATTGCCATTCAAGGTTAAGCTCAGAGCTAAAGCTTTGGTCACATTTCCACCCTGTGTTTTACAGGAAACTAAACCTGTGGGGAAGGGAGAAGGCAGAGCCTGTCTTCTGGAGTAGCAACTAAGGCACAGGGCATGGAAGTCGAAGCTTAGCAGCAAGAATGCAGATTTGAATCTGCATACTCTCAACTCCTTTCTCCCCACAGAAAGAAGAAAATAGAAGCTCTGGCCAGGTTTTGTGAAATCCAGCATGCACACAGAGATGTCAGGACGGATCTTACTGGAGATGAATATCTAAGCAACAGTTCAAACACTATTGACTTAACAGGAACCAACTGTGCTTTTTATGAACAAACCTAAATCAGAACAGAAACTTCAGGGCTAACTTTGGAAAAGAGGCCCCCAGACCTCTTTCTGTGACTGAGCCCTCCACGCTTCTGCACTGCTGGGGCAGAAGTACAGCCTGCCCGACCCGTTCCTGTCTGTGAAGTCTGTTTGTTCCACAATGCAGCAGCATTGAATGACAGGCTTGAGTCAGAGGAGTCCCAAAGTGCTTTGGTGACCCATTCTCCCCCACCCCCGCCCCCACCCCGGCCTTCCTCCCTCACCACTCCCCGCTGCCCCCAACTCCCGTTCCTCTAGGGAAAGTTTATCTTCATTTCCACAGTTCCTTTCACAGGCTAGGTGGGTCTGAGCTACAGGCATTGGCCAGGTTAGTGTATGTAATTATAGGCCCTCCAATAGGCAAAGCCCTTGGGGATCCACACCCGTGGGCTCAGATCCCTCCAGGATCAGTGTCTGGGCCCAGTAACAGCAAATGAAGTTAGTGAACATGAGGGGCCATGACCCTGGCATGGCTTTGGAGAATGGCTCCTTATAATGTGGCAGGGGGAGAGAGGCAGAAGAGGAGGCTCCCGTGATAACGGTGCAGCCCTAAGAAAGGATCGTGTTTCCCCTGGGATTCTCTGGAAGACTTGTAGAAAATTCAACCACAGGGTCATGCGCACAAGTGAGCCTGGGATTGAGACCATCCTGAGATAAAGGAGAAAGATCCCTTAAGATGAGCTAGAAGACCAGATGGGCAGACGTGCTCTCTCCTACCAGGTCCCCATGTGATGCCAGGCCCCAGGGCCATCCTGACTGGACGGAGCGGAGCTCTGCCTGCTGTGGGGGTCGGGGAGGCTGTTTCTTACCAAACAACCTGACTGTTGCCAGATGTGGGCTGCTGGCCAGCTTTTACATAATTCAGGCCTTTCTTTTTCTCCACACGGTCCAACTTAAAGGAGCCTTAGAAGTCGGGCTTTAATCTTCATTCCGAGCCCTCCCTACCTCCTTTCATGCTTTTCCTCTCCGTGGCCACAAACCGTCTCACCCAGATGCGTGGTGGACCCTTATTGCCTTATTGTGTGTGCTGCACATATGGCTGGAAACAAAAGCCACACATTTCCTTTATGTTTGCTACAACCTAGAATAAAAATAACCCCAAGCATCTGCCCTCAGCCTCTGGTACCAGGGACTTCTCTCCTAAGGATTCCATCTTTAGACATACCCCGTCAGGCACTTGTGATATGAGCAGGAGGAAGCATCGCCTGTCACACGGGAGAAGCAGAGCACTTTTGGGTCCTGTCAGCAAAAGCAGTCTCCTTAATTAAAGTTGTTCTTATGATGAGAGGAGAGCCAAGTACCACAGAGGAGCTCGGGAATGGGGGTGGGGGGGGTGTCTCTGATTATTCAGGTACTAAATTCTGAAAATTTAAATTCATTCTGTTTTTCTGTTCATGTCATTTGGCCGTGTTGTTTTTTATGAGGACTCAAGCCAGTCTTGCTCTGTCATCTGGACCTCATTGAAAGGAAGGAGCCTCGCTTGGCTCCGGGACACTTATATTTGCAAAGCACAGATGCCGTGGGACCACTGTGTGTAGTCTCTCCCAAGTCTAGCTAGCCTTCTCATTGAGAAAGACTAGAGAAGGCAGCACATCTTATTGAGGAAAGCCCTTCATAAGACTGCACAGTGCAAACACTGCTGGTCTCAGACATGCTCCATCAATATGCACAAAGATAAAAAAAAAAAAAGAGGATTGAGTTTAGACTTAATCTAGGTAGGCAAACATTCATTGTGGTCCCTTCCATCCTATGTAAGAATTTTCATTAGGGGATCAAGTCAATCAATATTCCAGCATGGGTGGGGATGGGGCTCGCAAGGTTTCACCCCCCACCCCCAGTTGAGCTATTGGCAATTGATGGTGGTCTAGGGAGAAACACTCTTCTTTGGGGATGTGGTCACTGGCAGGTTGTCCTTGCTCCAACTGGTGGCCTCACACTACCACACACACACAGGTAGCACTAGTTTGGCCCTCAGCCAAATGCACTGTTTAAGGGCATTATAGAACCTTTAGGACATAAAGCCTATCCCAGTTAGCTTTACTATCAACTTTTTACAGTCTAGAGTCACCCAAGCCTCCACTGCGGAGTTGCGTAGATAAGATTAGCCTGTGAGTATGGCTATGGGGGATTGTCCTGGTTGTGAATTGATACAGAAGCCCCCAGCCCACTGTGGGTGGCATCATCCCTATGCAGGTGCTACCCTGATAAGCCAGCCAGCAAGCATCATCCTGCTGGTTCCTGTCTACTTTTCTGAACATCAGGTGACTTCCTTGGTTGGAGGTCATGCTGTGTGAAACAGCAAACAGATCTGCCTTCCACTTCTCACCTTGACTTCCTGCCTTCCTTCAACCTGTAAACTGAAGTCAACCCTTCCCTCCCCTAAGTTTTATCACAGCAACAGAAACAAAACTGAAAGTCCCTAACTAGGAGGAAGTGGGCTGTTAGGGGAGGCTTCGAGGGTGATGGCTGCTCTAGTTCTGGCCTAACTGATCTAGTTCCTCACCCAGCAGGATTGAAGAAGTGGCTCCTGCCATCCCACACGAGGCCCTGCACCATGCTTTCCCTGCCATGATGGGCTATACTCCCTAAGACCGTGAGCTAAAATTAATTTCTTTCCTTAAGTTGCTCCAATCATAGACTTTTGTCACAGCAACAAGAAAAACTAATACATTTAGCATGCATGTGTGTGTATGGGTATAATTTTTAAGTTATCTTACTCTAGATAAATAATTGGGTTGATAAATAATTGTGACTGCCCTCTCAGTATAACCAATGTTAAAACTCTACTTTCTTTTATTTTAACTTTTATTTCATTTTATGATTATGAGTGTTTTGCATGTATGTATGTCTGTGAACCCAACGTGCATGCCTGGTGCACAAGGGAGGTCAGAAGAGGCCATTAAATCCTTTGGAACTAGAGTATAGATGGCTGGGTGTTGAGAATCGAACCCTGGTCCTATGGAAGAGCAGGCGGTGCTCTTAACCACTGAGCCACCTTCCCAGCCCTCTTTACCAACTTTAAAAAATCTATACAGAATTTAGGAAGCCAAGGCTGTTCAGACTACATGGGTCTTGCTCTGCATTTGTGAAATCTGCATCAGAAGCTCAGCTCCTCTGATGAGTGGAAGAGAGAGTAGAAGGGTGCCCACAACCCTAGACCTTGTGTAAGCCTGAAGCAGTGAGGCTGGAGGCTGCCCCATCTTTGTCCATTTTAGGCTTCTAATAACACAATGCCACAGGCTGTGGAACTTACAAATCAAACTTTTGTTTTGGCTCCCAGTTCTGGTTCAAGGTCAAAGGTCTGGATGTGCTGGTAGTGTTCCAAGGCAGTACACAGTAAAACAGGGTGGATGTGGATGTGCGTGCATGTGTGTGTGCATGTATCCTCCAAGCACTCTGCCAATGAGGTGTATCCTTTACCCTTCAATTAGAAAAGATTCAATCATCGGAGCTGGGAAGATGGCTGGGAAGCATTCTCCTCACAAGGACAAAGACCTGACTTTGATCTCCAGAACATCCCCTCCCCCAAATAGCACCCCTGTAATCCCAGCCCTGGGGAGGTCGAGAGCAGCAGATTCCCAGGGCTCTCTGACTAGGCAGCCTGATCTACTCCATCAGTTCTAGTCCAGGAAGAGATTCTATCTGAAGGGGACAAAGGTGGATAGCACCTGAGGAATGACATCTGAGGCTTTCTCTGACCTCCACACTCCACTGCACATATTCTCGTGTACCCTTCACACTTGAGCAAAGATACGCACCCGTATGCAGTCATGGACCTTGACCACTCTGATCCTAACCAACCCCACCTCTACACACCACACCTGGATGCTGTCTTTTCCTTTTTTAACATTGCGTAACTAACTGAGATTGAACTGTAAGAGAGTTTCGAAGGGAACAGAGTATATTTAAACCACAGCATTCTCTACCATAGGTGTTTAGCTTGACAGAGCAGCTCTTAGATAGTACCAGAGGGGACAAGCTTATATCTCAAAAGAACCCATCATCAGCATCAGTCAAACACAGAGAGCAAAACTAAGTGGGAAAACGACTTTATGACCTTGGCAAGAAGCCTGCTCACAAGGCCTCCCTGCCCATGGGATATTTCCTCAGCTGCTTACAGATCCAAATGCAGCTCAGATAGAATAAACGGGGTGAACAAACCCGGTGATTGTCTGTTTCCCATGCTTTCTCGGACCCCTATGGTAGCTCAAGGAGGTAGCTGTTTCCTGTCTATGGATGGATGGATGGATGGATGGATGGATGGATGGATGGATGGATGGATGAGAGAACAGGGCCCTTGGTTGGTCCTTGCATCACACAGGTCTTTCATCCCTGTACCACGCCGAGCTGAGTTTTCTGTCTCTGAACAGCAGAGACACAGCATCGTCCTTGGACATGCTCAAACTCATTCCCAACCCATAAGTGGTTAAGGAATGGTGAAGTTTTGTCTTCTTGGACATAGGGGAATGTTGTGCAGAACAGCCTGCAGCAGCCCTCCTGTAGCGAGGCTTCTCACAGTTCACTGCTAGATCAGCACTGAGACACATGCAAAAATCTTGGCAGCCCCCAGGACAAGCAGTTACCTTTTATAAGTCCATAGTTTTTAGGAAAATAATTGTTATCAGAGTCCTCCGCTAGCACTTGCCTGTTGCTTATCAGAGTGGACTGGAGGCGTGGGCTGTTTTCCTGACTGAGCGCTAGTTCTGGGTCTTTGAAAATGGGTTTATTCCTCGTGCTTGGTGCCCATTCACCCTCTCAAGTGGAAGGAAAGATGCTAACGAGAGAAACCCAATTCTAGCTGAAACTGAGACTGGCGAGACCTCAATTATCAGGCTGGAGCTGGGGCTCCTTAGGGTGGGTCCTCTGTCACCTGAGATTGTTTATGACCCTGAGCCGTGGATTTTTCTAAGAGAAGGAGATGGTTGGGGGAGAGGAACAGGAGAAGCAAAGACTTGTGTGGGTTTGTCTGGCATGATTGCTCCTGGGTTTCTACGCCAGGAAAGGCACCTTGTCTGACTTTGGTTAGGCCAGCCTCGTGTGCCTCAAGCCTGTGGCAGCTCCTCAGGTCCCTTCATTCCCTCATCAGCAGCTTGCCAAATGACAAGTGACTGATCAGACACAGAAGGTTTACATTTCCCTGAGAAAAATAGGCCCTTGAGACAAGAAGGGACACGGTGTGTAGGAAAACATGTCATGGATTCTGTCAAGGACTGGGAGGGCAAGGAGTACTTCAGCTAGTCTCTCCTCCGTGCCATAGGAGTGTGTGAATAAAGTCAATGGGAAGCTACAACAGCCTAATCCAGGGAGGATAACAAAGGGCACAGACCCATCAGAAATGAAGGGGCCACTCCTCCAGGAAAAGAGTTAAGACCTGCTGAGGTTCTTGCTGGGTGAGGGGGGGTGCGGGTGGAGGAAATACAGAATAGGTAGTAGAGAAAGGTAGTTAGTTATAAATGCCAGATAGGCCACATGACCAGCTACAGAAATGAGAATTATAGTATGACATGAGTGTTTCTGTTGTATTTTGTTAAGAATATATTTGTATAGGTATTTGTTTTCTTTCAATTTCTTTATCATGTGCTGTAACATCAATTAAGAGAATAGCCATGGTTATCATACTTAAAATTAGAGATATTTAAAGACCATTCCCCAAAGGGCATTGCTGCTGATTCAAAATTTATAATGTGTTTGCAGTTGCACATGGCTAATTATATTACATTAGGCATAATTATGATCTGGCGAAATATATAATGCATTTGCAATTGTACACGGGAGAGTTAAATTTTGTTTAGGTATTATTATGACCTGACATTTTCATTTGGAAGTTAATCGTGACACAAGGAGATTTGATTGTGTGTCAAGTTTCTAAGGATTGGACTTGTGGCAGCTGTCCTTGGTTGTCACCTTGAATACATCTGGAATGAGCTACACTCCAGAATTGAGGGGCATACTATGAGATTTTTGCTTGGTTGGAAGTGGGTGAATCCACTCCTAGTCTGGACTTTTGAGATAGGAAGACACACGCCTTTGGTCTGGATCTTGAGGCAGGAAGATCCACCTTTAATCTGGGCCACACTTCCTGCTGGAAGTCTATCTAAGGACATGGAAATAGGAATCTCCTGCTCTCTATCTGCTTGTCCTTGCATGCCAGCAAGCTCACTTCTTCACTGGTGTTAGAGCCTACTTCTTCAGGACTTTAGCACATACCGAAGAGCAAAGGAGACATCAGCCTCATGTGCTTGGCAACTTCTGAATTCATGGATTTTCTGTTCATAGTGTTCATAGCCAGCCATTGTTGGATTACAGCAACCTGTAAGTATATATATATATATATATATATATATATATATATATATATATATAAAATGTGTGCATGCTTGTGTGTGTGTGTGTGTGTGTGTGTGTGTGTGAGAGAGAGAGAGAGAGAGAGAGAGAGAGAGAGAGAGAGCACAAAAGGCAGTCTGTGTTCTGGTTGAGTGAGGCTTACTCCCCACCCCCTGGTTTTTCGAGACAGGATTTCTCTGTGTAGCCCTGACTGTCTTGGAACTCACTCTGTAGCCCAGGATGGCCTTGAACTCAGAAATCCGCCTGCTTCTGCCTCCCAAGTTTTGGGATTAAAGGTGTTCGCCACCACTGCCCGGCTTCTCTCTCTCTCTCTCTCTTAAGCTCTTGTTCTACTTTCACCTTTTGCTCTCCTTCTTCCCCTCCCTTCTCTCTCTCCACATGGCCATGGCCAGCTTCTACTTCCCTACTCTTTTCTCTCTCTCTGCCTTCCTACAGTAAACACCTTAAAACCATGGACCATCTCTGCTCATCGAGATCCACTGTGCTGGGGCAATGGAGTGGGCTTCCCTCTAACAAGCCATGCTGGGAGGGCCCCCTGCACTCCAGCCACGGACCCCAGCCAACCCAAGCAGCCCGCCAAGCTAGCCGCCTGAGATATTCAGACTCTCAGGTCACCGCAGTAAACTGCCAGAGCTCTCCCCCCTTTCTCCCTCTGCCCCCGGGCCAGAGTCCATCCAAGGGCCGTTATCAGCTCTTCTGTGACATACAGCGGTCTGGGATGTCTGAGACTGGACAACCTGTTGCCTCTGATCCCCACGGACTGGGTTTCTATGGCTTCCCACAGCCAGGCACCCACCCGGGTGGTGTAGAGAGCACGTGGCAGTCCCCTGTGTCTGCCAGTCCAGAGCCTCAGAGCTCTGGCAGGATGTGGGTCTCCCCCCTTTATTTCCCCAACCGCGGTGCGCCCCTCATGTGTGTGTTACATATGTGGCACATTTGCATATATATGTATATATATATATATATATATACATATATATGCAAATATTTGAACTCAGGTATGCAGTGTGCCAGGTGTAACTGTGTCAATCTACAGCTTGGAATGCTTCAAATACAACAGTAATCATGTGTCTCTTAAATATTTATGCAATATGTTTTGATCCATTTGGTAGTATTCAACTCTGATTTCTAAAAAAGAGAGAGAGAAAAAAGCAGATGAGGGATGGGTTTATTATAAAAGACATAGCTCAATTCCATTTCTCCATATAGACTTCATTGCCAGGACCTAAGAGACACATGATTACTTAAGGGGCTTGGACTCAGCGCAGCCAGTAAAACCTTTCTTTGGTTTACAAGTGTGAGGATGTGAGTACAGACGTTTAGAATGAAGTAAAAAACTTGGTGGCATGGAACATATTTGTAGTCACAGCCAGAGAGAGACTCGAGGCAAAGAGAAGTGAATCCCTGGTCAGCTGTCCTAGACAGCTTGGGAAAGTTCCAGGCCAGCAAAATGATCTCCCTCAAACAAAAGGAAAACACCTGAATTGGTTCTCTGACCTCCACATACAGCTGCACACAGATACGTGTGTACACACCTTTGTCCACAGACTCATACTTTTAAAATGCATGTCTGTCTGAAGAGTCTGACTTAACCACACCAAATGTTAACCAACTTCCTAAAAGGCTGAGATCAAAACGGGCGGGAAAAATTAGCTTAAAAGCTAAGGTCTATCAAATGATAGAGCCACAGGCCCGCCAGGAGGCCTCATTCTCTCCACTGGCGTCCTCCAGACCAGCTCCAAAGAGCAAGAGCGTCTAGGCACAGGGCACCATCTGGACTGTGAGTTTCCTTCTTGGAGGTGAGTAGAACGCTACAAGGGGACCCCGTGGAACAGCCTGGATGTGCAGGCAAGCCACAGCCCCAAAAGCTCTATGACTACCTTTCTCAGGTACTTGAGACTTGCGACTCGCTGGCTCAGCAGAACATCTCTGCTTACTACTGTTACTATTGTGGCTCTGTAACAATACCAACCTCTTGTTAGGGCTCTTGCCCTTCTTTACAAGACCCTTTGTTTCTCCCTGTTTCCCAATTCTTGGAGTGCTTCTCCCTGCTGTGTCCCCATCTCACTCGTCTCCATCACCCCCCTTTTTCCATCTTGGCTCCTCTGTCTTCAGTGTACAAGGTAGTGCTCCCATCTCTAAGATGGACTAATCACTATAGACAGGGCAGCAGCATCCACACCTCTCTCCGAGGGACCAGAAATACTTCTTGGGATCATGGCTTCTTGGAATCAGGATTTTTCACCATTAGCAAGGATCTCCATTAGGGTAGCATCCATGGGGGAAGAATAGCCTTGTAGAGTTCTCTAGGGACAGCCAGTCCTCCACAGGCCCCAGAACAGCTTTCTGCAGAACTCACTTTCCCTCTAGCACAGATCTTTCCATCAGCATGGCTCACTTTTCCCTTGGGTCAGAGGGGAGAATGGCCACAGGGGGGTTAGAATCCCAAAGCATCCCGGTCTACACCCAAAACTTTCTACTTAAGGCCCTGCCAATAGGCCTGCACTCAGGTTTCAGCCTGAGTCTTTCCCCATATCCCTCCTGATTTCCATGTCACTCTACTTTCCGTGTGGGGATGGTTTTGCTTCCCCATGCCTTCCTTGTCTGAGCCTGTGCTCTGGTGTCATAATAGGATGCCCAAGATTGGGTAATTTATAAGCAGTGGAAGCTTACTTGTCCTGAGGCGCTATCATCTAACAAGATCTCATCTCACAGCAAAGGAGGAAGGACATGGAAGCAAAGGGACCCCTCAAAGCTGAGCTTGCTTTTTTATAACCAAGCCACTTCCTCTTGCAGTTAGTAACCCACTTCCTCAATAACAATAGTCCTAATCACAGGTTACATTGTACTACATGGCGAGACACTGTTGCACTGGGGATTACGATTCCAGTCCATGAAGCTTGGGGGCTATATTGAAACCACAGGGTAGCTGAATCTTCCAATCTCCCCTTGTTTAATGAGTTTGTGTGTGGAGGGTGATGGGTGGGGGCAGAGCGTAATGCAAGTCAGTTCTTACTGAGAGATTTGGTCACAAGCACTAGACTCCCTCCCCCAATTTTTGTTTTGGTGAATGTGTCTGTGGAGGCCAGAAGAAGGTCTTTAAGACTAGAACTGGATGCCCTAGGTAGTTGTGAACCACAGCGGGCTCATTGTCAACACAGCATAATGTAGCCTGCGCTGATAGATGCAGAGCCCTTATCTTGTCCTGTTCAATTCTAAATTTCTGCAGCTTGATGTTGGTGTCATTTTTCATTGCCATGAGTAAATTTCATATATTAATGAGGTTCGGCATGACATCTTAATACATGCATATATTTCATGTACCAATCAAAGCCAGCCTCTCTTTAGCCAGCCCCTCCTTGAACCCCAGTTTCTAGTACTTGGTATTCTATGTCCCGCTTTCTCTGATTACCTCTTTCTCTCTGTCTCCCTGTCTCTGTCTCTGTCTCTCTCTTTCCTTTCTCTTGTTCACCACTACTTACTTGCAGTTGCTTCTCTTGCCTGTCATCTCACCTGAATTCATATGTCTTTTTCATGATCATAGACACAGGCTTATACACATTGGTTAGCTTTTATTTCCAGCAGGTATCAGAATTTGAAGATGGGAAAATTCAGCATAAATCTAAGAGAAATACTTTATGTACATCATGGTGACAACTGGTTAATGAAAATATATTACAGTTGTGTGTGTGTGTGTGTGTGTGTGTGTGTGTGTGTGTGTGTGAGAGAGAGAGAGAGAGAGAGAGAGAGAAAGAGAGAGAACTTTAATCCCAGCACACTCAGGAGGCAGAGGCAGTCAGATCTCTGTGAATTTGTGAGGCCAATGTCATCTACATAATCATGTCCAAGACAGCCAGAGCTACATAATAAAGACTATTTTAAAAGATCTTTAAAAAGTTATTACATAAAGACTGCTCAAACCGATTTGTACTCTCCTCACAAAAAAGGATACACATGTTAAATAATTCATACAATTAAATGAGACCAATCCACAATATCTACATATTTCAGAACATTGTACTTAATAAATATATCCAAGTTTATCTGTGTTTAGAAAGATGATTGCAAGATATATCTATCAGAGAGATAACAACAAAGAACCACTTAAGTTAATAGTCTAAAAACACTTAAAGTCTGGGATAAAGATAGGACAATAACAAGTTATTTATTCATCTCAACAATCAGAGTGAAGGGTTGTTTTCAAAGCCTTGATGAGTCTGAAAGTGAAATGAGGAGTATAGCTCAGACACAGAGTGTTCACCCAGCATGCATGAGAGGCCCTTGGCTCAGTCATTACCCTCCTTGACATACACACAAGGGTGCACATGAGAGAACACACATACACACACACACACACACACACACACACACACACACACACCAATTCTATGTACAAGAAAGGCAGACAGCATCTTGGAAGATTATAGGAACTATCAAACTGCTTACAATCTCCAAGTACAGGACCAAAGCAACACTTCACTTTTCCTGCTGGAGACATCACAGAAGCAGCAAGCGAGAAAATTCAGTTCAGAAGCAAGTGAGAAACTTCAGGAGGGGGAAAAAATGTCTTTCTCTTCCTCTCAATGCAATAACCTTAAATTCCCAGAAGGACACAAACCATATGCTGGTGTTATGAATAAATTACGAGAAGTGTCTGAGGCTAAGTGTTTAATTATGCTTGGCGTGGCTACACCTTTCTGCTCTTAAGACAGGAAATCCCCGACTATTAACAGGATTCAACCTTGGCAGACCAAATACAGCCTTCCTGACTGCGTCTTCCAGACAGTCAGTGCCAATGAACTCTCTGGGATAACAGTAGCGCCCGAGGGCCAGAACTTATCATGTGGGTCCCTATGGTTGGAGGCCAAGTGGACACCTCTAGAGCCTTGATGGATAAGGAAAAAAAAAAAAGAAAGAAAGAAAGAAAGAAAGAAAGATCACATGAGCTTCAAGGCAGGGCTCCCAACATCTGCTTATGAGTGTCAGTCAGCTTTCTGTTTCTGTAACGCGCCCTTGAGATAATATATACAAAGAAAGGGTTTATTATGACTCAAGGGTTATTATGATTTTCAGGACTTAGAGTGTGGTCAGGTGGCCCCACTGCCTTTGGGCTTGGGGTGAGGAGGAGTCTTACTCTGAGAGAACAGGGCAAGGGAAATCCATTCACCTCATTACCAGAACTAAAGAGGGCACGAGGAAGAGAGAGCCCTTCCTGCAAGCTCTATCATGGGAATACCTCAAGATTATTCTCACTGGGCCTCATCTCAGAATGAATCTACCACTTTCTAATGGTGCCGTCACCTCAGGACCAAGCCTTTGACATCTGACCATCTGAGGGGCATTTAAGAGAAAATTTGAAACATTTTTTTTTTTTTTTGGTGACTTTGCCCTTGGTTTTCTTCCAAACATTCTGAACTCCTTACTGAGATGCCACCAAGTCATCTGTTTAGTAGGTAGCAGGCCACTGGACAGCCACAGACCAATTAAGAAACAGCCCGAAAAACCAATCTCAGTGTTTTCAACACATGGTTTCTATAGATGGTGCAAATTTTCATCTTTATTTTTAATTTAAATTCTGTAAACTCTATTCTAAATACAAATGTAAAGTCCAGTGTCATATTACACAGCTCCCATCCCAAGTGTCTATTCTCACTGTGTAGAAGCTCATTGAGATTGTTTTCATTTGCAGACCTCTTGAAAATAAAGTTTATAAAGCTTTACAGAATTTTCTTTAAAGCATATTGTATATCAAAAACCAACTTTATGACTAAAACGCTCTTCAGATAGTGACAAAAGCCAACAGTTGACTTCTAAGCTGTCGCATGCTGACCCCTGGATCAGAATTTCCTACCCTTTGCTTCCCATTGGTTTTCTTATCATGGATTTTAAGAATATAATACAGTCGATAATACAGTCATCTGTACATTCAACAAATATTTATCAGGGACATATGATCTGATAATCTGGGTACTAGGTGTAAGATTAGTAAAGTCATGACGCTTGTTCTTGCTCCAGATAAGCAAAGACACAATGTTAATACACTGGCGAACTCTAGAAGGAAGGCATGTGCTAGATGAATGTCAGGAGACAAGAAGCTTCCTAAAACCACTGACTCTTAATTCTCCTGACTGTTTAGACCAGGGTTACCTAAACTCCTGATGGAAGAATTTAAAATTTGTAAAGTTCCGACATCCGTCCTGAGTCACATGACTGCTTAACAGTCAAAGGGGGGAGAGAGTGGTGCTGAACCATGAGCCTCTGCAAGCTCTGGTCCAGGTCCTCTCACTTCTCCCTGACACATCCCCCACATAAAGACAGCTATTCCTCTTTGTCTCTAGGGCACCGTCAGGAAAGACCTTTTTCTGTAGGGGCAGCAGGGTCCTTGCTATGGGGTGAGCATCTCAGTTAGGGCTTTGGGCTTGATGCTTCCTCTCCTCTTTGCATGTGCATCCCCACAAGATCTCTTGGGCTTTCTCACAGCATGGCAGCTGAGTTCCAAATTCACATTCACATGATAGGAAAGGAGAACAACCAATTTGTAAAGGCTCAGATATTCACACTGTAGACTTACCAAGACTTACAAAGATTTCAGAAGGAAAAGACAAAAGTCTCACCTCTCTATGCTGGTCTAATGAGAACTGCTTACCATTGTCTTTGACTCTGGTGCTGTGGTACTGGAAGCCTGGGGAGTCATGGGGGAGGGTTCAGTTGGTTGGAGGAAGAGTGGGAAGAGATGGGAATTCCACAATCACCAAAGGGCCCAGATTTTGCCAAGAATCTGAGCAACCCAACACCTTCATAAAAAAAAAATACCCTTCTTAGTGTCACCCAGATCTGTGAGAGTCACTGGATATGTCCAGAAAACTCGCTACGATAAAGTCTCCCAGGTATCTGGGAAGCTTCCAGTTCTGGCCCAAAAATTCTGACTTGAGGATACTATCTCAGCCTTGGACACTTTGATGTAGAGTTTTAGAGACATGGTTAATGTGATAAGATTGAATTCCAGTCCCCTCCCTGTTATGAATTCTGCTTTGAACCATAAAAATATAACCAACAGATAAAAGATCAAGGGAAATGTCTGATTTTATCTTGAGTCCAGTATTAGGAAATATTGAGACATCCCAGACACAAAGTGTGCTAGGATGAAGAGATAGACAATTCTGTTGTATTCTGCCTCCAGCCCTTCAAGTGTTGGGCTGGTCTTTTCAGCATTAATGGAGCATCCAGTCCCAGCTTCTCAACAGTAAGAGGTAGCCGGACACATCTTTGCTCTGCATTCTGGCCTCTGCTTCCATGTGCGGTACAGTTCTGGGGTTTATTGTCTTCATCCCATGTCATTTTGGTCAGTGTCTCTTACACCAATGCTTCTACCTGGAAAGACTGAGCAGGCAAATCCAGGTAACTCAGTGAAGAACAGGCACCCTCTACGTAGATGGGGATAACATAGACCAATCAGCTGTCTGTCTCTTGGAAAATGCCAACAGGAACTGGGAAGGCCTGAGGGCCTCAAACAACCTTCATTAGACTCGGGCTAGAAGAAGCTTTGCCAGATAATGCTCTTCTTGATGTCCTGAATAACGTATTGAGCATGCGTGTGGGTAGTAGACACCTGCAGTCCCAGCACATGGAAGGCAGGAGGAGACAGATCATGAGGATAGCCTGGGCCTCACAGAGGAGGTCTGTGGTTTGTCCCCTCACTATTTTCTTTACTGTGTGGAAGTTTTGTAATGTGAACTCAGCAATTGTCAAGTGGTGTTGTTACTTCCTGAAACACTCTCGGAGAATCCTTGCTTATTCCTGTGTTTTCAAGAGATGCCACCTCACCCAGTCAGAATGGCTGTCATCAACAAAACAAATGTCAAATGAAAGAGTGTCACACATTCTGAGAGAAAGAAAACCATATGACCTAGCTACGCTCTTCTTGAGAATATGTTACCCAGTGTCCACTGTAGTGCAGTTCACACAAGAAGAGTAGACAAGCTATGAAACCAGCCTCATAGTTATCAACAGATGAATGAACAAAGAAATCACGTGTGTGTGTGTGTGTGTGTGGTGTGTATGTGATGCGGTGTGTGTGCGCACACACACAATGGAATGGAGTATTAGAGATCATCATATCAAACAAAATAAGCCAGACTCAGAAACACAAATACCACATTTTGTCTCATGTGTAGAATTAATAATAGTAATAACAATAGTATTAGTATTAGTATAAGTAGTAGTAGCAGTAGTTGTAGTAGTAAAAGGGACCAACCTAGAGAAAGAGGAGAACTTTCAAAAGTTAAAACAGTGACATTTAAAATGTCCTGTTTCTATCACCCTGGAAGTTTCCCTGTCTTCCAGTATACACCCTTAGGAACCCAGAAATTTATAAAATTGTGATCATATATTTTGTATCTGTTTCTTTCCCTGAGCATAATCATTCTGAAATCCAACTGTCTCGTTGCCCAAGTCAATAATTCCTTAGCAACTGGCAGGAAGTTGCACCTGGGACTTTGGGCATGCTAGGTAATTGTGTTGACCCTGAGTGCATTCTTACATTGTATTAGACAAAAGTGTCTCTAAACATTCATCTAGATGGGGTACTGAAGACAAAGGGCGAACTGGCCTATGAACAAGATGCCTGATAACAAGAGGTAAAAGAAACTACTTTATTATCTAGCAAAGGTGGCATCGGGGTGGAAGGCCCGCTGAAGTGGCTATTTAAGAAAGCAATCTCTCTAGCCACCCACCCCCACAAGGCTAGAGGCTAAGTAGCAAGGACTGCTAAGGAGCGGAGACACTCCTTCAGTTGAGCTGCCTATAAGTCATGCAGTGTGCTCCAGGGTTCCAGTTTCTGCCAGCTGTTACTCATATGTGCATCTGCCCTTGAGATACCCATGTTCTAATGAACTCAAGGGTTCACACACAGAGACATATGGACACACACACACACCAGAAACACATACAAAAAGAAAGAAAAGTAGGAAAGAAGGAAAAAAGAAGGGAAGGAAGGGAGGGAGGGAGGGAGGGAGGGAGGGAGGGAGGGAGGGAGGGAGGGAGGGAGGGAGAGAGATACAGAGAGACAGAGAGAAAGCAATCTAACATATTTGATGGAGAAAAAGGAAGAAAAATATAATACCTTCTCTTATCTCCAGGAGACTAAACGTCCTCTTGCTGTCTGCTGTACATTTCCTGCAAGAACGCCATGAGCTAATTCCTAAGGTGTGTTTATTTGAACAGACCCAAGAAATACCCTTACACTGTAAACACTGGAGATTGGGTTCAGTCCCTAATGATCCATCTTTATTTCAAAGGTCATTATAAGACCCAGACTCTCCAGGAAAACTCTCTAAAACCGAGGGAAAGGGAAAAAGTGATTTCCTCTACCCTCCCGATGAATGGCTTGCTTTCTGCTTTGGGCTATTCCAAATAAAGCTCACAGCCAGCAGTGCCTGGCTATCTGTGTCTGTCTGCTGTTCAAATTCCTTTCCTGGGAGAGATGTAAAGCAAGGTTTACCCTTCTTCCCAAGGCCTCTCCATAAACTGAGGCAGGATTCCAACTAAGTTCACACTGGTGA
This sequence comes from Mus musculus, assembly GCF_000001635.26. NCBI lineage: Eukaryota > Metazoa > Chordata > Mammalia > Rodentia > Muridae > Mus > Mus musculus. Next base: position 62,713,340 of record NC_000084.6, on the reverse strand, counting down.
ACCAGTGAGTTTATTTGGGCTTCCTTACAGAGAGCAGGGGAGGAGCTAAAATGGTGTGGGCACATCTTCCCCAACTGGCCACACCTGTAAGGCCTTTACTCAGCAGAGGGCTGCCCTGTGGCTTCACAGATGGATCACCACCCCCTCCTTAGCTTCCCCAGCCCCTCCCCAGGCCATGCACAATTAAGGCATCATTGTGTACAACAGGTAGGGAGCAGTTGCACAGGGTCTCCTGAGCCTCTCCACCCCTCTAATGAGGGGGTACAAGCAATCAGCCAGGCCAGCTGGGGTGATCTTTGGCAAGAGAACAGTTGAAGTCCCTAAGATGGCAGTTACTTGGCTCAGAGGAGAGTCAAACATGACACTGTCTTTCCTAAGACCTAAGGGAGAAAAGGCTGGGTTGAATCACTGAGACGTGTGTTCAGCTTTAAGGTAAATCACCAAAATACTTCCACAGTGGCTTGGCCATGCTGCATCCCCATCAGTGTGTAAGATGGTAGCAATGAGACCATACCCTTGCCAGCACAAGGCTCGCTCACTGGTTTCGTTTTCTTTGCTAAGAATCAAATCTAAGACCTCGAAGGACTAAGCAAGCACTCTACCACCGAGTCACACTCCAGACCTTGATGCTCAGTCTTTTGACCTTTAACCCTGGAGTGGTTAGTGATATTCAGTTATATGTTTCATCTGTCCTTCCTGATAAGAATTCTCTCAGGTACCCTTCCATGTGACCACCAGGGATTTGCCAAGCAACTTCAAGTCCTGCTTTGTGCGTGTGCAGGCCTGGTGCCCAATTTTCACCAGGTTGTGATTTTGCCGTAAAATTATAAGAGTTAAATTTTATATTGGGAGGCAGAGGCAGGTGGATATCTGTGAGTTCAAAGCCAGCATGACCTATAAAGAAAGTCCCAGGACCACCAGGACTTGTTACACAGAGAAACACTGACTTGAAAAACATATATATGTTGTTTGCAGCCTTCATTCATGGGCTACTTTCTCCCAGTGTAAAATTTACCTTTAGCAGTGTCTTTTGTGGAACATTTTAAAAGAAATTAAAACGTGCCCAATTTTGATGAAGTCCACCTAGAAATACAAAGAAAGGAAGGAAGGAAGGAAGGAAGGAAGGAAGGAAGGAAGAAAGAAAACAAACCAGAGACCAATGGACTCCAGACTGCAAAAGAATAGGTTTGCTGCTCTAAGCACCAAGTCTATGGCGACAAATGATTCAAATTCACCTGTTTCCTTCGTTCAGACGTGCTCCTTGCCTTGGTGGTTCATATATGTGCATCTTGAGCTTGTAATGCAAAAAATACTACTTTAAATTCTTACAGCTACTTGTTTTGTTGTTACTGTTGTTAGATGTTTGGGGTGTGTGTGTGAGAGAGAGAGCACACGTGCCTGTGTGTTTTGAGATAGTCCTGTTATGTATCACAAGTTGTCCTGAAACTGGATATGTAGAGCAGACTGACCTTGAACTCACAGAAATCTGCTTGCCTGCCTCTGCCTCCTAAGTGCCCTAAGAAGATTGTTACTGTGGGCTGTGTCCTGGGTTTTCTGTGGACCTGAGAATGAAAAAGGGATGCTTGAGGAGGCTCAGGATGGCCGTCCTAATGTTCCCATATTAAGACAGAACCTGAATGTATTCAGCCACGCATTAAAAGATGTTGGACATTTCCAAATTGGCTTCACCGAAAACATCAAAATTGAGCTCTCTAAAGTATAGAATTGGAACTTTAACTGTACATTTCCATCCCTGAAGACTCGCTTATTATATTAGGTGGTTGAATATGTTACTTAGCTTTCTGCCACTATGATAAAATACATGAGTTAATCAATTGTAAGTTATAAAGAGAGAAGGTTTCCTTTTGGCGCATGGTTCCCAGAGATCGCAGTCCATGATGGCTTGGGCCCAGCGGCAGCAGCATTACATCGTAGTGGAAGCTGATGCCAGAAGAAACTGGCTCCTGGCACCCAAGAAGAAACAGAAAGGAGTCAGGGTCTCAGTATCTTTTCAAGTGGCTGGGTCCTGATGACCTAGGTTCATCCTAGGCTCTGCCCCCTAAAGATTCCCAAGTGTCCAGCCACCTGAGCAATGTATTCCATTGGTGACCACTAAAGTTAAAGCGGTACGCAATCAGAGGGTAACTTTGTCTTGTTTTGTTTTTAATGAAAATAAAATTTTTACACAATATACTCTGACCACAGTTCCTCCTTTCCCATCTTCCCAGATGTTTACTTGACATTCAACTTCTCTCTCTCTCTCTCTCTCTCTCTCTCCCTCCCTCCCTTACTTGCTCTCTTGCTCTCTCTCACTCTCTTGCTCTCTCACTCTCTTTAGAAAACAAACAGGCAGAAAGCAAAAAACAAACCCACAAAGTAACCAAAAAAACAAAGAATGTGAAACAGAATGTGAGAGAGATAGCATCACACTCTGTCTGATAACTGAGATAGCTCCTAAATGACTACTGCCGTCCCTGTATTTCCACCCTGGTATCAGAACCCAGCCCTTTGGGCTTCTGATGTGGATGAAGTCCAGCAACTCCCTGGGAATTCTCTATGCCTTCAGCACTATATTTGGGCAGCTGATGTACCGAATCCACTGGACTGAGCAACTGCGTTATTCTTAGTCTTTTCAGTGTGAGACAGCCATTGTTGGACCACCCAGACTATATTGAGAAAGCCAGAATTCACACACACACACACACACACACACACACACACACACACACACACACACAGAGAGAGAGAGAGAGAGAGAGAGAGAGAACAGAAACATGCAAACACACACACACATAAAAACACAAAATTTTCCTTGTACAAAATAGTGTTCAAGGAAGAGATCACTAAGATAAAAATGCCCAAACAAAGCAACATGAAACAAAAATTCTATAAAAAAACACCATTGAGTTCTTTTCGTTTGCTTTTGGTTTTGGTTTTGACTTATTTTATTTTATTTTACAATATTGGTCTTCTGCTGGGCATGGGGATTGCCTTCAAGTATGGTTTGTATACCCAGTGAGACTCCAATGAAGAAAACAGAAAATTAATATTTCCTTTGCAAGCAATTGTCAGTTGTAGATAGCTTCCTGGTTAGAGATGGGAACTCATGTCCACCTCCCCTCTCATCTCTGGAATCCCTGTCTGGCTGAGATCTGTGCAGACCCTCACCTGGAGGCACATTCTCAATGAGCTCATAGGTACCTTAGTCCTACTCTGTCTAGAAGACACTGTCTCTTTGGTGACATCCATCCCTACTGGTGCTTACAATTCTTCTGTCTCCTCTTCCACAGAGCTCCCTAAACTTTGAGGGAAGGGTTTTGATGAAGATATTCCTTTAGTACTAAATGTTCCAAAGTCTTCCACTCTTGGCCTATTTTCTACCTGTGGGTCTCTATATTAGTTCCCATCTACTGCAAGAGGAAGTTTCCCTGATGAGGACTGAGTGAGACACTGGTCTGTGGATAGCAGAATGTCATTAAGAGTCATTTTATTGTTATGGTTCCTGGCCTATCTCATCCCAGGTTCTTGGTCACCTAAGCATTGTCAGGCATGGGTTCCATCTCACATAGTGGGCCTTCCATCCAATCAGATAGTGGTTGGTTACTTTCACAAGTTTTGTACCACTAATGTGCCAGCAGCATACTTGCATTCGGGTTGCATTGTTGATTTCAGGGTTTGGTATTTACCATTCTGCGCTGGTAGCATACAGAGTAGCTTGTAGTGCTCTGAACATTAGTCATTAGCGATGAAGGCTCTAGGTAGACACCAGCTTGACCTCTCCCATGTTCAATGAGCTATGTAGGTGTTGTCTTCAGTGATAGAGCCTCATCATCAGCTTGTGGAAAGCAACCAATAAAATGGGCAATAACCTGAGTCGTTTTCGGGTTTCCATGGAGTCCCTTGGGTCTACTACTGAATTAGATGGAACGCATTCCCAGCACTGGGAGTTTCTTTTGGTGGTAAGACATGTCTAGTTGGGCTCTCTCTGCCCTGTTATTTGGTGATTCCATTTAGATTTTTTTCTGCTGCAGACCCTCTGGGCCCCTTTGTCTGCGTGGAACGGGTTTCTAGTCGCGGGACAAAGCGTAGGATGAGTGACAAACAGACGCACACAGGAGAGGTCAGGTGGAATCTGAATGTGTCTTTCAAATTGAGCATCGGACTTTTTATGCAGAAGACAATAAGGAAGTTGGGTGACACACCAGCAAGGTACAAAGAGGTTACTGGATTCTTACATAAAACAGAGGAATGCAAACACAGAAGGTCTAACAGGAACCACCTGGGATAGAATTCATTGTTAACAACTGGGATCAACGAGGGCTCCACCCAAGATTCACTTAATCTTGGATGCCAGGGTCAAGGCCTTCGTGCCCTTGCCAGAGTTCCTATTTTAGTCTATTGTATAGTCCACCTTCTCCTTAGGCCATTGTAAATTGTGTATGGGTGTAACTCAGCTATAGTCTTAGAAGCCAGGTGTGAGGTCTTTACTCTCTTAGGGCAAGGGCTTTCACACCCAAGTCATGGTTCTAACTAGGGAATTCCATTCTAGCTAACCATCTCATGAATAATGCAATACTCTAAAACCACAGCCCAATCTACTTCCTAAACCATTGTAAATTCCTGTATATGGGAGCGACTTGGCTTTTATTGATAGTGTAATACCAGAGGCTATTCTGAATGTCACTGTCTAGCTCAAAGACGTTCTAGGACTGTGGAACACTGGCGGAAGGCTTTAGCTATGTCAGAATTCAATCTTAAAAAGCACTTATGATAAAGAGAGCACGTGGATCCATCCACTAGACTAACGTGGGAATGGAGAATTAAGAGAACTCCAGACTCCAGGAGGAGAGCTTCCTTGAAACTCTTTTTGCCTCATGAGCAGCTTTTAGGCAACCCTGCCTGACAGGCTGACTTGACTGGAGTGCCGTGGCATTTTCATATATGTATATATTTTAAGATGCTTCTATTATATATCTCCGTCTCTCTCTCCCATACACACATAATATACACATACATATAAAAGAATTCCTGAGATAGTAAGAGGATAAAGCATTTCTACAGGGCAGAGCAGAACATACCTATGTGCATGTGAGGGGACATGACAGAGCTACAGGGTAGCAAAAGCAGATTGGAGAGTGTTCTCACACCATGAGCTCACTGAGGAGGCTGGGCTTCACTCTGCCCTCTGTGAGGCCTCAAAGGAGGCGGCCTCAAAGGAGGCTAGCTGGGCTTAACAGAAGCACATCTCCTGTGGTAGAGATCCAGCACGAATATGAAGAACAGGTAGAAGGGTGGTGAGACTTGGGGCAGGGATTCCAGCTCTACCTCATCACAGAGAAGAAGGTGTCAGTGTGGTAGGAAGAATGGTCCTTCATTGCAGCAGCATTTACCCCCTGGGGTTCTCCATTTCCAAATTTCAGGTTCTCTTCCCTCTCCTTCCCTTTCTTTCCCTCTCTCCTCGCTCCCTTTCCATGGCCTTTGCTTCCTTCCTTCTTTCCTTCATTCAATTTGTTTGATGTGTAAGATGTGAAAAAGAGAAGTGGCTGAGACCCAAGAAGAAAGCGGCCATCTTGGTCCCTGGATGTGGGAAGGCATAATACCTGCTCCTTCCTCACTTTGCACTTGGTTTTGTCTAGAAGTCTGGAAAATTCCAGGTTGAGCTGAACTCCAAAAGAAAGGGTATAGAACAAAGAGAACCAAGAGATTCCTAAACTTCAGGATAAACTCCTGGCCAGTAGATATTTGAAAACTTTCCATTGGCTCCACAGAGTTGTTAAGATTCAAAAGATGAACATAAGAGAAGACAGAAGTGCAGCACAGAGTGTCCTCCTAGGCCTGTCTGCTTACCTCTCATGCATTTAAATAAGTAATGATATATATGTATATGTATATGTATGTGTATGTGTATGTGTATGTGTATGTGTGTGTGTGCGTGTGCGTGTGCGTGTGTGTGTGTGTGTGTGTATGTGTATGTGTATGTGTGTGTGTGCGTGTGCGTGTGCGTGTGTATGTGTATGTGTATGTGTGTGTGTGTGTGTGTGTGTGTGTGTGTATGTGTATGTGTATGTGTATGTGTATGTGTATGTGTATATGTATATATATATATATATATATATATATATATATGTTTTTTTGCTAAACAAAGCAAAATGATTGCTGATTGCTGACTTAAAAGTATAGATCCTGAAGGATTTTTTTTCTCAGACTGGATCTTTCTAAAACACATACATGTAAGAGGAAATCTGACTTCTGGACTTGTTTGAAGTGTGTGCACATGTGCACATGCAGTTCCTACAGGATGCTATTTATTTTGCTACAGCTGTTGTTTGATTGTTTGTTGTTGTTCCAAAGCCTGCTTGGAGCCCTGGACTGTGATCAATAGATGAGTAAGGATGGGAAAGATCCAGAACAGTTGCTTCTCAGTGAAGCCCCATCATCAACCAAGAATTAGATGATAGAAAGGCTGAACTCTTCGTGGCTGTTCTTAATGACTTGTGGAAATTTGAAATAACAGAGAAGAACCTGGAAAGTCTGTGTCACTAGAAGAACCCTGAATAACATCTGTACCAGGGTTTCAGATAGACACTCCATATATGCTAGTTTAAATCTGAAGTCTAGCTCTACCAAAGCCCAAAGCACTTATTTAAACACTATGTGTGCTCTTTAAATATTTCTCTACAGTTGTTGGTAAGGACAGTTACAATGTCTTAACTTTGGTATGTGGAACAAGGACATTGCTAATAATGTATTTGGATGAATGGATAAGTAGATGAATGAATGAGTGAGTGAATAAATTAATGGATGGATGTGTGAGTGAATGAATGAATGAATGAGTGAATGAATTAGTGAGTAAGTGAATGACTGAATGAGTGAGTGAATAAATGAGTGATGGAATAAGTAAATGAATAAGTGAATGAGTGAATGAATGAATGGGTAAGTGAATGAATGAATGAATGAATTAGTGAGTAAGTGAATGACTGAATGAGTGAGTGAGTGAATAAATGAGTGACTGAATAAATAAGTGAATGAGTGAATGGATGGATGAATGAATTGATACATGAATGAATGAATGAATGAATGATAGGACAGAACTACAGTTCTCAAATCTTTGTCAATGCCAGATAGAAAGAGTGTGGTCTCATATGATTAGGTGGAATTCCATAGGATAAATGCAGTGGAGAGCCATATTTATTCACTGATAGTCCTAAGCCCAGTTCCAACCTCCACCAGATCCCTTCCTACTCTTAGAGCCAGAGGTCCCTTCTCACTCTCCTTGTTCTATCCACTTGCAGTACCAGACATCCTTCACCTAAAACAAAACGTTGTCATTCTGGGGAACACTGTCCTGTCTGTTGTATCTGCAGCATCCAGTTGGCATTGCAAGTGGAATCCTCAGAGTTTGGGACAGTGAAGGCTAAAATGTCTGTCACTCCACTCAGAGCTCAGGTGCCCTGTGCAGCATTTATGCAAAGCCTGGTATAGTACTCGGAGAGTTTTTGTTCCAGGAGTAATTTTTAGTCCCCCCCCCCCCCCCAATGCTCTAAGTATAGTTCATACTGTTCTAATTCTTTAAAAATTGGTCAAATTCTCCCTTTGCATGACACTGCTAAATAACCGAGGATTGGTACTGCTTTGATCTCTGCGATCTTATTTTAAGCAGATTGAAATGTTTGGCCAAAGACTGTTTCATTTCCCTGTAAACACTGGAAGAACTTGGTATCAGGAAGGCTCCGAAGAGTTTTCTTCATCTGCAACCCTTCCTACTTACCTACCTATCTACCTATCCCACGTTGTGATCGGATTGCACAAAGCCAGGGAAACAGCTTTGGCCCTTCACAACAAGATTTGCTCAATCCTTTCGCCACGGTTAATTTTATGCAGCCCACAAAGCAGGCATCTGAGGCCAAAATCAGGGGGAAACAGTGCACACTTCCCTGCGAGTCTTTGATCTGCACTCTTGGCTCTGGCCCATCCCTACCCCAGGCAGGAGCCACAGCTGGCCACCATGTGCAGAAGGAGAGGTGGGGGAGGGAACTGCTCTTCTTCTGAGCCAAATGTGGATTCCACAGCTGAAGTGGAAAATCTACTTGCTTAGTGTGATGGGATCACTGCCGGCATCATCGCAGCAAGTCAAGTTACCCCTACCCCCAACCCTGGGGAATTCTAATCTTGGAATCTGGCATGCAATTCCTTGATATTTCACCTACTGGCTGTCATTCCTGGCCAGCTTTCTCCAGTGGTCTGAAAATGAAGTTGCCTTTCTCTGCCTTGGGTGTTGCTCTAAATATATATAATGTGATCACACAGCCCCCATAATACACAAGTCACAGCAGGATCCTTGTGGGTGTTCCTGTCATTTATAGCCTTTTCCCTTTCAATAGGAATAATGGAAGAAAAAAAAAAGGGAACCAGTTAACAAGGGCCTCTGCTACCCTAGTTTGTCCAGCATAAACCTTCAGTCTTAGCACATCACATCTGTGCCCTTGACCCTGAGAATGGTAATGTGCCCCTCTGGGTAGGGAAGACATCAAGTGTCTTTTCTGGGTTTTGCTAGCAAACAAGACCCCTGTAAGAAAATCAGTCATGACCTTCGCCTCATCTCTGTTCAGCACATCTCATTCAGATGATCCAAGCAGTCTGAGAGACATAGGCCTTTGGGTAAATCCACATTTCATTCTGATGTATACATCAAATGGCTCACTCCAAACTTTAGCCAAGGGACCAGGAGCCCTGGAAATCTCCTATAAGCCAGTCTCCTAATATCTCAACAACAAATGGGGAGCGAGACCCATATTTGGACTTTTTGACCCGCTGACTCATTGTACAGACTATCAAAGCCATGGTAGCATTGATGGTTGGTCTCCCTCTGCTGGGTCCTCTCCTCAGAATGGGTAAAGACCATGGTATCATTTCTGAAAAAGAGCAGAGCAGGCAGAACCTGTATGGACAGACATGAGGCTTTTTATTCGCCTAGCTGGCTCTCAACAACAGGATACCAGAAGGCTTCTACTGCAGGAGTTTTGAAATCACTGAGCCTTGTAAATCTTTAAGGTCTTCGGAGAGAGTAGAATCCAGGCCTTTCAACACAGGATACTCAAGTTAATCTCCCAGCTTAATCCACTTAGAGCCTTGCTTTTAACTCCCATTTGAAGTGACAGAGAGTCTGTGCTAAGACAGATAAGCCCTTCCCACTTGGTAGGGGTTCAGCTACACTCACACCTCACAGTTGACCTTCTCAGCCTAATCCAGAGGCATTGGTGTGCTGGAGTTTATATTTTAGCTTTTGGGGACAAAGCACTGAACCTGTATCCCAAAGGTTGGGCCCTTTGTCTTTCCCTCCATCACTGGTAGCCAGGGTGGCATTCTCACACTAGCTTCTCCCAACAGTGTATCTCAGAGGCTGACTTTCTCCCAAGAGTGTATCTCAGAGGCCCCAAGCCCAGCAAAAGAAACCCCTGTTGGGCATGTGCTAGAGGCTCTCAGGTTGTTGTTAATAACATTGTCAGAGAAATAATGATCCCTTCTGAGAACAACTGGATGGATCCAGCCTGTAGGTATCTGCCTGGTGTTCATTCATAAGTTGAAGACAAACATGGCTCTTCCTGCGATGGCCCCTTCTGACAGCCTCCCTCCCTCCTCACAACCAAACCAACACAGCCTAAGAATAATTTGATAAATTGTGATGTTTTGATTGATGATGATATCCCCTTGTCGGTTTATATAAGTGAATGTTTGGTCTCCAGTTGTGGAACTCTTTGGGAAGGATTAGAAGGTGTGGCCTTGTTGGAAGTGTGCCCTTGGGGTTGGGCCTTGAGATTTCAAGAACATTTGATCTATTCCCAGTGTGTGTCTCTCTCTTTCTATGCCTTGAACTTGTATCTCAAGATATGAGCTCTCAGCTGCTGTTCCAGCACCATGCCTGCTTCCAGCTCCCTGCCATTGAAGTCATGGACTCTGACCTTCTAAAACCATAACCCCAAATTATGTTTTTTTTGAGGTTGCATTTATTGTAGTGTATTATTACAAACACACAAGAGTAACTAAGACACACTGACATGTGATTGCACTCATAACATGCACATATGTGAACATGTGCATATGCACCAACATGTGACTACATTCAGAACTTACATGTGTATAAACACATGCATATTCTCCAACATGTGACCTTGCTTGGAGCTGCACATGTGTTAATATGTATACACTCAACATGTGACCATGCTTATAACTTGTACAGGTGTAACCATACACACATATGCTAACATCGAAAAGCACTTGGAACTTGCATGTGTGTTCATATGTGAATATGTGCCAGCATTTGAGTCTGCTCAGAACTGCCTGGGCAAAAGCAAGCATATTTTGCATGGACATTTAACTTTGCTCAGAACTACACATTTGTGAATGTACACGTATCTGCTGACATGGTAACAATATGTGACCATATTCAGAATTTATATGCATTGAACATGTGAATATGCATCAATATGTGATCATGATTGGAACTATCACATGTGTGAACATATAAATATGTGTCAACATGAAACCATGATTGGAACTTACATATATATGAAAAAAATATGCACTGACACATGATCATGTTATGATCATACTTGTGTGAATGGGCACATAGTCACCAACATGTGACTACTCTCATAACTGCATAAGAGTGAACCCATACATATGTACTCACGTATGTATGTGACCACACTTTGAACTTGCATGCATGTTAAGATGTACATATACACTGATGTAAGAGAATTCTAGGAATTTTTATTCATTAACAAGTGTACAGTACATGAGCATAATCAGAATTTGCATAAATGTCAATATGCACATATATGCTGACATGTAACCAGTCTTGGCACTTGCACACATTTCAACTCAAAGATATGCACTGGCATGTGGCTATACACAGAAGTTGCACACATGTCAAAACACACATATGCTCTAACCTGAGACTGTGTGCTCAGAACTTGCATATCTTTGAACAAACCCATATATGCCAACCTTTAACTAAGCTCACAACTTGACCCTGTGTGAGCACTGACATGTGACTTTGCTCAGAATTGCACACATGTAAACAAGTGCATTTGCACAGAAATATGACCATGCTTGGAACTCTGTATCTGTAAATGCATGTATGTGTGCCAATATGGGAATGTTTCTAAAATATGCAAGTAAAATATGCAAAATCAACATGCATATATGCAGTGATAGGTGACAATGCACATAACTTTCATATGTATCAACATGTGGGCATGCACCAAAATGTAACCGTGCTTGGAACTTGCATATGTCAACATGCACATATGTAACATATGACCATGCTTAGAATTGCACACATTTGTGCTGACATAGAACTGCACATGTGCAAGTAAGTGCACTTGAATGAACATGGGACCATGCTCAGAAATGTATGCAAGTGAACACATACATGTAACTCAATATGAGGCCATTGTCAGAATTTGTATTGTGCCAACATGTGCATGTGTGATGAAATGTGATCATGATCAGAATTTGCATGTGTGTTGGACATATATGTGATCATGATTGGAACTTGCACCTTTGTCAATATGTGCATCTGTGACAAAATATAACATCTCTTAGAATTTCCACATGTGTCTGCCTGCAAGTGACCATGTTCAGAATTTGCACATGTGTCAAAACATACATATATGCCAATATATGACCACACTTGGCTCTAGCATATGTATGAACAAGAGCATAGGTACCCACATGTTGTAAAGCTCAATACTTGCCAGTGTGTGAACATACAAAAACGTGCCAACATGGGAATACTCTTAGAACTGCAAGAGTGGGAATGAACACATACAGCAACATCTGACCTACTCAGAACTTGTGTTCATATCAACATTTGCATATGTGACCCGATTTGCATACACAATGACATATGAGAGTGCTAAAAATTTGCATGCATGTGACCATATGCAGATGCACCTATATATGGCAGTGCTCAAAAACTGTGTGTATGTGTGAACATGTGTATGCATGCCTACATATGAGAGTATCTGGAAATTGCATGCATACAAACTTGTCCAAGAACACTGAGGTGAGAGCATTTGGAAATTGCATGTGTGAACATGTCCCTGAACATGTCACACAACTGTCATTGGTGGAAAAGACATGGATGTGAACAAATGTGTACACACCTATACATGACAGTGCTCAGAAGCTGTATGCCTATGAAGATGCATGTTAATTTCATGGGTTTCTCCTGTGCATCTGTGTCTATACTTTACAGTGCTCAGTAATTGACATTCTATAAGGCTGGGAATCAAATTTGTGTTGTAATTCAGTTAACCACACCAGAGCTTGGGCTTGATTTTCTACAACTTCAACTGTACGGCTGCAGGAGAGAAGATTCTCTTCCCGTGCACACTCAGAAACCTTTAACTGTTTCTGTGCATCTGGAGCCAGTCAATTTTATTACTCTGCTCATTTCTTTCCTTGAGAGTTTGTTCAAAGACCCTAAAAGAAAACAACCATCATGGTTATTTTTCTACAAATGTTCAAAGATTTCATATAGAGTCACTGAATTCCTGATTTAAAAAGCTGAATCTGTGTCATCAAAATTATCTATTGAGGCTACCTAGAAGCCTTCAGTGACTATAGATTACAAGCAGCTGAAGAACCAGTTCCTGATCCCACTCAGCCCACTAGAGAAACAAGTCCTTATAACTCATGTCTCTCCAGAGCCAATACTCATACCATAATTTGATGTCGTCAGGTTCTCTAGAGGAACAGAATCAAGAGAAAGGACATTTATTAAGTGAACTTTAAAATAATGATATCCCCAAGCCATCTAAGACCTGAGAACCTGGTATTCTATTCTGCCTTGAAGGCTTGCTGGCTCTCTCTGGAGTTGGAATGGTCCCGGAAAAGCTGTGCCTCACTTAAGATGTGGCCCATAATCAGGGTGTGCCTTCCTACATCTGTAAAGGCAATTGGGACAATTCTTCCGGTGAGACTCCCTACTCAGGTGATTGTAATTTGTAGCAAGTTAACATTAAAACCAACCATGGTGGTCATCCTCAGCTACATAACAATGTAGAGGCCAGGTTAAGTTACATGAATCTCAAGAATGAGAGAGAGAGAAAGAGGGGGGATATTTGTATTCTGAACTTATCTGCAATAAAAGAAGTTACTCAGTGCACTTTAACCTCCAAAGAACACAGACAAGTGTGGGAGGGCCAGTGTTCAGAATGGGTTGCTCACCACACTTACCCACATCTTGCACATAGATGACTCAAAAAGAGAAATGACTGCAGATATTCTGAAATCACCAGTTCAGGGGAATAAATGCTGGGAACGAGTCCCATCCATCCGAGTCTAACACAAATCAACCATCCTTTCTTGGCCTTCAACCTTGTTGGTACAGAATAGTCCTTCTCAACCCATGGGCCACAACCCCTTTGGGGAGGTCACATGTGCGATGATATCCTGGATATCAGATGTTTATATTATGATTCAGAACAGTAGCAAAATTTTAGTAATAAAGTAGTGATGAAATAGTGTTGTGGTTGGAGATCATTGCAACATGAGGAACTGTATTAAAGGGTCACAGAGTTACGAAGGTTGAGGACCATTTCGTATAGAGCAGAGCAGGAAAGTGCTGAGTTCTGGAGCCCAAAGCATCATCCAGGATCCCAGTGTACTTAAGATATCAGGTAACCAAGCCATTTTCCCAACTGCAAAATGGGGACTGAGATTTATGACTTCCAATATGTTATGAACTCATAACATATGCATGTCCATAAGGTTCACATTTGGGTCATGTTTCTCAGATTTTTCAAATCTAAGTCCCACAAGTACATCTTTTCATGGAGGAATAAAATTTCACGTTATCTTGTATACTGTGTTGTTTCTACTATCTATTTTCTGATTTTTGTTTTCTCAGACAATGCCATGGTATGTGACTTAGACTGTCTCTCAACTTATATTGTTACCCAGGCTGTCCTCAAATGCCACAGAATCCTCCATCCTCATCCTTCTTACTGGTGGAATTAGAGACATTCAACACCATGCCTAGGTCCTGTTTAATGTTTATTAGTTTAGTGGGGGAGGCTTCGACCTTCCAGGCCCTTGTAATCAATAGTTCGATATTTCTAATTTTTCTCCTTCAATTCATTTTTAAATGCATAGGTTTCGCCTGGCATCTTTCCCAAACAAAACTTATTTATTGTTTTGGTCTGTTTCTCACCATCTTGTAGATTCCTTGACAGTTTCATGCCACACGTGAGCACTCCAGCAGCCAATAACTCTTCTTCTATCATGGCTTCCTGTCCAGTTTCATAGTCTATGCTCACTCCCATATATATGTTTACATATATTTACATATATGTATACATTACACATTAAATATAGACTCTACATAGAAGAAAGAACATGCAATCTTTTCCTCCTTGAGTCTGGGTCATTCCCTTAATACAATGCATTCAAGATTCACTCTTTTTTTTTTTTTATTAACTCCATTTTCTTAAAAGCTGAGAAAACATCCATTGTTTATATTCTGTTTTTTAAATCATTTTATTAGGAATAATTACAAATGGGTTATGAAGAAAACTTATTTCCCCTTTTTTATTAGATATTTTCTTCATTTACATTTCAAATGCTATCCCGAAATTCCCCTATACCCCTCCCCCGCTCCCCAGCCCACCCACTCCCACTTCCTGGCCCTGGCATTCCCCTATATTGGGGCATATAATCTTCAAAAGACCAAGAGCTTCTCCTCCCAATGATGGCCTACTAAGCTATCTTCTGCTACATATGCAGCTAGAGACATGATCTTTGTGAGTACTGGTTAGTTCATATTGTTGTTCCTCCTATAGGGTTGCAGACCCCTTCAGCTCCTTGGGTACTTTCTCTAGCTCCTCCATTGGGGACCCTGTGTCCCATCCAATAGATGACTGTGAGCATCCACTTCTGTGTTTACCAAGCACTGGCATAGCCTCACAAGAGATAGCTCTTTTAGGGTCCTGTCAGCAAAATCTGACATATGCAATAGTGTCTGGGTTTGGTATCTGTTTATGGGAAGGATCCCCGGGTGGGGCAGTCTATGGATGGTCCTTCCTTCTGTCTCAACTCCAAACTCTGTCTCTGTAACTACCTCCATGGGTATTTTGTTCCCCTTTCTAAGGAGGGGTGAAGTATCCACACTTTGGTGTTCCTTCTTTTTGAGTTTCATGTGTTTTGCAAATTGTATCTTGGGTATTCTAAGATTCTGGGCTAATATCCACTTATCAGTGAGTGCATATCATGTGTTTTCTTTTGTGATTGGGTTACCTCACTCAGGATTCCGTTAAAGGCTAGGTTCACAACCAAAAATATTCTAATTTCTAAATAAGACCTATTTCAGGTTATGTCCTTGCTAGTTCTCAGATGTAGGATTCAAGAGGAACACTGAGATGGATTGTTGGGGGCATTAGTTTATTAGAAGAGTTACTAACACCATGGACAGACAGACAGACCACAGCATGACAAGGACCTGAGATGTCAGGCTTAACATCACCGAGGATGGAGCTCTGAAGAAGAATTTACTCTTATAGATCTCCAAGGAAGCAAGGTTTCCCAACAAGAGCCTGCCACTGGAAATTCTGATTCTTCAGCAGACAAGTGGGAAGGCATTTTGGGGAGGATATGTGGCTGGCAGTACCCCTCTGATGTGCCTGAGCCTATAAACTCACTTCCCCAGGTGAGGAATAGGACACCAAAAAATAGGAGCGCCCGGAAATCTGTTACCTGGAGATTCAAAGACACTGCTTTTATTGGGGTACCAATCAGTACTTGTGAGGGGAAGGGGCTGCTACAGATGTTATGTCCCAAGCTGCAATCTTGTCTGGATTATAACAGGCCTCAGAGTCCCTTTTCCTCCATTAAATTCTAGGTGGCACATGGGGATCTTCTTTCTTTCCAATCATCCCATCTCCCCTCTTTCATTTTTCCTTCTCTGTTTTTTTTAAATCATCTATTATTATCTGGAGGGCCTGATTTTTCACTCTGGCTTTGTGTCTTTGGAATGGCAGAAGACCCAGTGACCTGAAAGAGAGAGAGAGAGAGAGAGAGAGAGAGAGAGAGAGAGAGAATGTTGGGTGGCTCCAATGTACCTACCAATCTAGAATCCTCAACAGAGGGTTCCTGGAGTCCAGATAGGAGAGGAGAACAGAGAAGATCAAGTCTGGATAATCCAACTCCATCATCCAGAGCATCCTTCTGCAGGGATGCTCAGCTCAAGCACCTAGCAACTAAGCATCCAGAATATGCATGATCTTGGCTAAAACAGAAAGGCAGATAGACCTCAAGGTTTCTCCGGTGGATCAAGGGTAACTGAAAGCAGGTGCCCTGCCTAGGGGAGTCCTTCCTTTCACCAGAGAGACAGAAAGAAAGATGAGGAAGGGCACAAAGAATGGGGAAGGGAGGAGAGTGTGGAAGAGGCCAGAGAGAGCCAGGGTGCACCAAGGAGCAAAGAACCAAGCAAAATAGAGCCCGAATCCTCCATAGGCTATTCTTCCTCTTCTCCGTCCTTGATGCAGCATGAGGTTCACAAAGAAATGGCTGATCTGCCCACAAAGGATAGCAGGTCTGTGTCAGCTTTAAAATAGCATTGGCTGGGGATATGGAGACTGAAGTGGCCACCTCCTGTAGCCAGGCAAGACTTCCAGTGGAGGGAGGGGGGATACCAAACCACCCACAAAACTTTCGACCTAAAATTTTTCCTGCCTATAAGATATGCAAAGATAAAGATAGAACAGAGATGGTAAAAATGGCCAACAAATGACTAGCCTAACCTGAGACCCATCCCTTGGGAGACAGCCAACCCTTGACACTATTAATGATACTCTGCTATCCTAGCAGAAAGGAGCCTAGCATGAACTGTCTTCTGAGAGGTTTCCTCAAGCAACTGACTGAAACAGATGCAGAGACCACATCCAAATATTAGGTGGCGCTCACAGAGACTTGTGGACTAGTCAGGGGAAGGATTGAGGGAGTCTGAGGGACCAAGGACATCATAAAAAGACCTACAGAGTCAACTAACTTGGGCCCATTGGGGCTCACACCACCAACCAAAGAGCACCCATGGGCTGGACCTAGGCTCCCTACACATTTGTAGCTGATATGCAGCTTGGTCTTCATATAGGTCCCTTAACAATTGGAGCGGGGGCTGTTTCTGACTCTTTTGACTATCTTTGGATCCCCTTCTCCTAGCTGGGCTGCCTTGTTTGACCTCAGTGGAAGAGGGTGGTTTGGTACCCATGGGGGCCTTCTCCTCTCAGGAGATGTGGTAATGGGGGCAGGGATATATGAGGATGACTGGAAAGAGAGGAATGCGATTGGGACCTAAAGAGAATAAATAAAAATAAAATTCAAAATGACATCAGCCAATTCACTGGGGTTCATTAGAAGCTCTGGCTCTACCCTACAAGTCTCCATTCCTGCCTTTTGTGTAAAGGGCCGTCTAATACCTTTAAATTGGCCACTAGTACCTTTAACACACAGCTACACAGAGCATCTCTTTCTCCTCCTAGTCATCAAATATTCACTGCCTAACTAAAGCTACGTCATCCTATGATGTGGGGTCAAGCACATGTTCAGAGAGGAAAAATGATCCCTTTGGGCAGGTCAGGATTGTCCATTGTTGGACACCTAGGAGGAACTGAGGCCTTTTTGAAGCTAAAGTGGCAGAAGTCTGCAGAGATGACTTGGTGACCAGCTCTGTGCCCCAAGCATAGATAGCAAAATATCTGTACTTCCTTGGACAGTTTGCCAGCCTGCTAGGGCTGCAGATTTTCAGTCAAAACAACTAGTACATAAGGCCCAAACCCCAGAAATCCTCGCACTCAGACAATTCAGTACACACACATAGTGCAATTTTATTCTTCCAGAAACTGAATTGGAGATATTTGCATGGTAGTGGATGGAAAGAGAGAGGATATACATGAGATGATCCAGGCTCGGAAGGACAAACACAGCGCATACTCTAATATGCCTAGCTGCTGCTTTTTCTGTGTGTGTATTTACACAGTAGTAAACGTAGGTTCTGGATCATCAAACTAGAAAAGAACAAGTGTGTGTGGAGGGGGCTTTTGGGAAGAGACATGGAAAACTCAGAAAGCAGAAAGGGGACCATTGAGAGTAGAAGACTAACAGTGGGGAGGAGGGCAGGAAGGTTGGAGGGAGGATGGAGGAGGTAGAGGACCAACCAAAGGAAGTGCTTTGAGGGGATGAAGAGGTGGGACTGCTTACTGTCCTTGCAGAAAAGAAAATTCAGGTTGTTTCCCAGTGCTCACGTGGTGACTCACAACTGCTGGTAACTCTAGTTTCATGGGACATACTGCTCCT
The DNA here is from genome assembly GCF_000001635.26 of Mus musculus. Lineage (NCBI taxonomy): Eukaryota > Metazoa > Chordata > Mammalia > Rodentia > Muridae > Mus > Mus musculus. Next base: position 62,694,983 of record NC_000084.6, on the reverse strand, counting down.
TCACACACACACACACACACACACACACACACACACACACTGAATGCATTGGGTTTTGAAGAAAGAAAATGACATAAGGAAACCTGTTACTTTCTATCCTTTTAAAAGTTTAAAAAGAATATAATGTTAACAAAAGAATAAACAAAGAAGAAACTACAGTAGGATTTTTAAAAATATATATTGGCTTGCATGTAAGTGTGTACACACATATATGTATATATACACATGTATACATTCATAGTATGTTCATTGGCTTATATATATGTACATATTTCTATGTAGCTACTAATATTATTTTTATATTTTTATTTCTCTTTACATTTTCCTGTTGGATTTTCTTTCTCTGCTCACTCTGGTGCTTAGGATGTGTCTTAGTCAGGGTTTCTATTCCTGCACAAAACATCATGACCAAGAAGCAAGTTGGGGAGGAAAGGGTTTATTCAGCGTACACTTCCACATTGCTGTTCATCACCAAAGGAAGTCAGGACAGGAATTCACACAGGGCAGGAACTTGGAGGCAGGAGCTGATGCAGAGGCCATGGAAGGATGTTACTGGCTTGCTTCTCCTGGCTTGCTCAGCTTGCTTTCTTACAGAACTCAGGACTACCAACCCAGGGATGGCACCACCCACAATGGGCCCTCCCCACTTCATCACTAATTGAGAAAATGCCTCACAGCTGGATCTCATGGAGGCATTTCCTCAAGGGAAGCTCCTTTCTCTGTGATAACTCCAGCTTGTGTCATGTTGACACACAAAACCAGCAAGTACAACTGGCCCCTTATCAACTTGACACACAAACATCGCACTATTAAGCCTCAACCCTTACTTCCTTATTCATCCGCAAGATATAAATAACTTTAAAAGTCCCACAGTCTTTGCAAATTCTTACATATTAAAATTTCAATTCCTTTAAAACATCCAATCTCTTTTTACAGTTCAAAGTCTCTGAACTGTGGGCTCCATTAAAATACTTTCTTACTTCAAGAGGGAAAAATATCAGGACACCGTCACAATCAAAAGCAAAATCAAGCTCTAACTGTCCAATGTCTGTGATCCACTCACAATATTCTGGGCTCCTCCAAGGGCTTGGGTCACTTCTCCAGCTCTGCCCTTTGTAGCACACAGCTTGTCCTCTAGGCTCTAGCTGCCTGTACTCCACTGCTGCTGCTGTTCTTTATGGTCATCTCATGGTATTGGCATCTCCAAAACACTGCTGTCTTCTGCTGCAACTGGACTACACTTTCACAAATAGCCTCTCATAGGCTCTTTTCATGGTGCTAATCTTAACTTCTCTGCATGACCCCTCTTCAGTCCTGGGCATTCAACTGCCACTGAGGCTGCACCTTCACCAATGTCTTCTCCTGGCCTCTCACAATGCCAGGTATCAGCTGCTACCACTTCATGGTTCACAACCAATACCACATGGGTGACTCTTAAACATTACTAAGTCTGGCTGCCAACACGAGGTACAACCATGGCTGCCTCTGGAACACAGCTTCTCTGGGCTCTCGGGAAACACTTCTCAGAAGATTGCATCTTAGTGATGCTGGTCTCTTCTTAATCACCACTAGTTTCTTAGATCCAGCTAACCAGCATCAATAGTCCCAGTAATGAGAAGTTTTTGCTTTAGTAGTTCTGGTATCTTGTTAATCACAGCTGATTCTTCAGCCTCAACTAACCAAAACCACAGTATCTTCACAATCAAAATAGCAATGACCCTGATAAGAGACTTTTATCTTCCCTCTGAAACTTCACAAGCCAGGCGCCCATCTTCTGCACTGTTCTCAACATTATCTTCCAACCTCCTACAGAACATCCTACAGAGCTCTTAACACCCAATGGATTTTCTAACCCAAAATTCCAAAGTCCCTCCCCACACATGGTCAGGTTGTCACAGGAATACTCCACTTCTGATACCAGTTTGTCTTAGTCAGGGTTTCAATTCCTGCACAAAACATTATGACCAAGAAGCAAGTTAGGGAGGAAAGGATTTATTCAGCTTACACTTCCACATGGCTGTTTATCACTTAAAGGAAGTCAGGACAGGAACTCACGTAGGGCAGGAACTTGAGGCAGGAGCTAATGCAGAGGCCATGGAGGTGAGCTGCTTACTGGCTTGCTTCCCCTGGCTTGCTCAGCTTGCTTTCTTATAGAACCCAGGACTATCAGCCCAGGGATGGCACCATCCACAATGGGCCCTCCCATCCTTGATCACTAATTGAGAAAATGCCTTACAGTTGGATCTCATACAGGCATTTCCTCAAGGGAGGCTCCTTTCTCTGTGATAACTCCAGCTTGTGTCAAGTTGACACACAAAGCCAGCCAGTACAGGATGAAACTGTGGGCAGCACAGATACCCTACCACTAATTCCACACCACCGCCCCTAGCCCATGCCCTTTCACTTCATGCCTTAATTGTCTTCTTTTTCTCTTTGCAAAGTTTGATTTTTCTATAGCCCCTTTCTTTATTTCTACTTCCTTTAAAAAATAATTTTATTATAGAACTCAGAAGTTCTCTATTGCCTTTTCTAATTTTATTACCATAGCACTTGTAATCTCTGTATTGCCTTTTGTGAATGGTGGTAGTTGTGCCATTTGCTTCTGGTCTTATAGAGTTCTTATTCTAATTGTCTGGCTTGCTTTGATTTATCATTGCTGCTGTCCTTTGTATGCTTCTTTTACTTATTTATTTTAATTAGGTATTTTCTTCATTTACATTTCCAGTGCTATCCCAGAACTCCCCCACACCCTCCCCCACCCACTCCCCTACCCACCCACTCCCACTTCTTGGCCCTGGCATTCCCCTATACTGAGGCATATAAAGTTTGCATGACCAATGGGCCTCTCTTTCCAGTGATGGCCGACTAGGCCATCTTCTGATACATATACAGCTAGAGACACAAGCTCTAGCGGTACTGGTTAGTTCATATTGTTGTTCCACCTATAGGGTTGCAGACCCCTTCAGCTCCTTGGGTACTTTCTCTAGCTCCTCCATTGGGGGCCCTGTGTCCCATCCAATAGATGACTGTGAGTATCCACTTCTGTATGCTTCTTTTAAAGTGTCACATTTGCAATTCCCACTGGACAGAGCTGCCTGGCAGTTCCTTCAGTGTGCTATACCACAAACTAGCAGAAAGAAAGGTGATCTCTTTGGATAGACAAGTATGACGCTCAATAATCTTGGCATAGACATCACGGATGCAGAGTAAAATACATCCAGGCACTGGCCACACATATGGGCAATCTGGAAATGTGATCCTATGCCCTTCTCTGGCTTAGGATGATGCCTGAGGGATGGAGCCGAGTATAAGTAGCCCAGGCCTTAGCTGCCTGACATGTGAAGACAGCCCCGAGCAGGCTGCAGAGCTGCATAGGAAGGTCTGCCATCCTATGGCTCTGGTCTGTCTTTCTCATAGTACTCTACCAACCCTAGCCTGCTGCATACCTTCAGCTGAGTCCTCATTGGGCTCTCGCTTTCATGCAGGCAGAGTAAGTAGCCCAGGAGCTGCAGGAAGACTAGACCCTGGGCTACTGAGCTCAGAAGCAGTGAGACAGTATCAGAACTGCTACATCCCCTCCTCTGCTCTCACCCCTCCCTGCTGGAATCGCTAAAGGAAGTGCCACAGCCCTGACTCATGGGCACTTGGTTGTCTGGCCAGCTGTACTATAATACTGCTCCTCTTGATCACCATTTTGGAAACATATTTTAGTAGTTTTCCTTATGTAAAAATTTCTGGTGGAGACAAATGGAGTGCTCTCTCTGTGGTGTGGCAGGGGAAGAATGAATATGGGAGACTGGGGGACTTAATATTTAATAAACCTTTGTATATAGCATTTTGAGAAACATGGCAAATAACGACACTGTGATAAATGTGATTTTGGCATCACTGTCAACGATGACCCAGTAGACACACAACTCTAAGCCCTTGCCCACAGCAGCCTCTACGGAGCTGGACTCAGATCAAACCAGATCTTTGACTTCGATACAAATCATTTCAGTAAGAATGAGTAGGAAGCAGAGTTGGTGTTCATCAGCAGACCTGCCTGAGGATGTGGCTCTGGCTTCTCATCAAGATGCTCTTTTGCTTAGCTTAAACCATGTACCCCACTTCTGTAACTCTCAAGTTAACACCTCTAACCTTTGCTAGAAGAGTTCACCCCTCTTTTCTTCTATTTTTGATAAATGCAATCACAGGGTGGCTCTGGGAGTGCCTTGGATAGGGGGAACAATGGCAGCAGATAAAACCCGAAGCCACGATGCTTGCACAAGAGACTGGAGACACAAAAAACACAACCATCATCTCAAACGAGTAACAGATATTTCATTCTGGAGCCAAATATGAGAGACTATAGCCCCAAACCACAGACTTAGGGTACCTCAAATTCCACGTTCCACTGTGAATGTAGTTTTCTGGTGGTTTTATGATAACAGGACAAAGAAAGCCACAAATCAAGACTTCTTCTAAAATATATTGGTGGGTACATTAGATAGACATTTATAGCAAAACAGGGAAAACTGCTATGGACCTTAGATGTGGTCTGACCACATTCTTAGTCCTTTAATGTGTGGAAAGTAGGTATCTATTCATCCATCACAAAAGATTTATATCTGTTAGCTTGTATGGGATATGTACATGTATGTGTGGTGTGTGCATGTGTATGTATGTGTGTGATGTGTGCAAGTGTGCATGTGTGTGTATGTGTGTGCATGCGTGCTTGTGTGTGTGTGTGGTTTTCTGTCCTTGTCTTTAAGTCCTTTTTCTCTGTTTAATCCTCAATTACTCCTTCACCTCCATGATCCAGTGGCAGCCTCATCACCTTCAGTCCTCCACACAATTTGAGACAGAATTCTAAAAAGCCAGATGATCGGACTTTTGGGCTCATCTTCTTGTTGGCTCTTGTGGGTTGGTGGGACAAACAGAGATAACACTTTTCTCCCATGGCACTGAACTATGCCCACATAGTGGAAAGCCTGCCCCAGGGGCAACACAACTGATCCCCTTACGAATCCAATGATGCTGCTCTTCCTTGGCCACTTTTCTCTTCAGCTATTATTGTGGTTGTTGATGCTGACGCTGTTTTATGTGGTGGTGATAGTGGGGTGTGTGTGTGTGAGAGTATAGGTGCCCAAGGATGCCAGAGGCTGTGGCTCACGCTGGAGCTTAAATTACAGAGCCTGTTGTGCGTCACCTGACATGGGTGCTGGAGACCAAACTCAGGTTAGCTACCAGAACAGTAGGTGATCTTACAGGCTAAGCCATCTCTACAGCCGTCACAGGTCTCCTTTTTGCATGGTTCCTAAAGGAACAGAACTGGTAGACTATATCTCCAGGAGGACGGATGAGAAACGAGAGCGAGTTGTATTTGGGATCTGCTGCTTGGCTTGGAGTCTAAGCAGTTCTAGTGCCTTGGAGACTTGGATGAGAGGTAAGTACTTGGTATCCAGTGAGCATGGGCCTCAATGTTCAGTCGGGGTTGCTTTTGATGCAGAGATGTTCTTGGAGCTTCCCACACAGAGCTTTTACCCACTCAGCCACAGCACCAGCCCCCATCACCTCTGAACTCTTTATAAGAGTGTGTGCACATCACCCTCTCCAGGACCCTGAAAAATGCATTCTCTTTTTCTGGAAATGTTTCAAATTTTATTGAAGTATACTTTGCAATTAAAGATTGAATTTAATTGAGAGGCAGGACTTCCCCCTTTTTATGTTTCCTGTGTTATGTACAAGGGTATTTATGTGTGCTGATGTTCATGTGGGAGTGGGTACAAATGGGTACACATATATTGAGGTCAGAGGTCAAATCCTGTTGCCATTGCCCAAGTCCCAACTGTTCTCTTTCTGAGTCCAAACTCATCCTTGGCCCAGGCTTAAATATTAGGCTGGGCCAGCTAATTAACCTGTTCCAAGTGATCTACCTGTCTCCACATCCCCAGAGATTCCAAAAGCATACTATCATGTTATTATTCATGAGTTCTGGGACTTCTTGGACCCTGGTACTCACACAGCAAACACCATACCAACTGTTCTATCTCCTGAGCCAAGCCCTGGTCTCCATTGTTTCCATGTTCAAAACACGTAACTTGATGGTTCACTATATATTATGTTACTTTCATTGTCTCTGTGATTAGAATACCTGATGAATTAAGAGAGCAACAGTTAACTTGGGCTCGTGATTTTGAGAGTTCTGGTCTACCCTGATTGCAGGGCACAGTAGGAGAAAGCAGAGCAGTTCATGCCAAGGCAGAGAGGATTAGAGAGGGAGAAAGGAAACAGTCAGGAAAAACAGATTCCTGAGGACACTCCCAGCAACTTACCCCTAACATCTCCCCCTAAACAATATGAAACACATTTTTAAATTATAGACCAACTTCTCATATTTTTTATGGACCAAATTTCCATATTTACAGGGTTCTGGTTTCCTTTTTAACTCAGTAATAGAGTTTTCTTTGAAAGGATATGTAAATATTATTAAACTAAAGAACCAATAATTTGATGTTGTTTTAACTTAATATTTGTTGTGGCCTCTGCCTGACCACACTATTAAAAAGTTTAATTTCCAATCTAAACACTCTAATATGATACAGTAGTCATTGTTTTTAATAGGAGCTCATGTAACCTAACCTGGTTCTGGGGCTATTGAAGAAAAGTGAAAATTGGAGGGGTTTATCTTAAATTCCTGATGCTTGTACCCCTACCTCCCAAAGCCTTATTAATTTAACAATTTTTAATTATTACTGTGTATGGGCAAATATGCCATGATCTTTCAGCCCTTACTTTGCACCGTAGGTTCCAAGGATTGAACTCAGGTCATCAGACTTGTGTTGGAAGTTCTTCTACCTGCTGAGCCATCTTGGCGATATCCCATAAATGTGTGTGTACACTCAAATGTGTGTATAAATTATATGTATGTAATTTTTATACAAACATATACTCTATGTATGTTGGGCATAAAACCTGCCCCCAAGACTATGATGTTCCATTTTCTTGCCTCTCTTGCTAGTCCTCTTATCCCTCTGGAAAGTTGCGCGCGCGCGCGTGTGTGTGTGTGTGTGTGTGTGTGTATGTGTGTGTGTGTGTGTGTGTGTGTGTGTGTGTGTGTATGTGTGTGTGTGTGTGTGTGTGTGTGTGTACATACATATACATATGCTTTTACATATTACTACAAAACCTAAAAACCATATATGAATAAAGCATGTAATATTAGTGTTGCTGAGATGGCTCAGTGGTTAAGCACTTGATATTCTTGCAGGGGACCCGAGTTTGATTCCCAGCACCAACATGATGGCTAATAACCATCTTTAACTCCAGCACTAGAGTATCTAACACTCTCTTTTAGCCTGCTTCTGCACCAGGCATGCTTGTGGTACACTTGCATATCGGAGAACACCCATCCACATATAAAACAAAACCAAAATAAACATGTCTTCTTTGTTTTTCTGAGAAAGGCTTAATTCCTTTATCTCCAGTTGTATCCATTTTACCTAAGTTCATTGTGCTTTATGGTTAAACTCATTGTGCATATAATGCACATCTTCTTTTTCTTTTCCTCTGTTGTGAGATACCTAGGCTGCTTCCATGACTTAGCTGTTGTAAATAGTGCTGCAATAAACACATCTGTTGACTAGAAGCCCTTAGAGCAAATCTTCAGGAGCTGTATAGTTGGCTTATATTGAAGCAGGAGCGAACTGTCAGTAGGTATTAAGGGAAAAGAAAGTGTGCAGGGTGAAAATTAAAAGCAGCTCACAGATGTTACAGTGAAGATCAAGGCTATAGTTAAAAGAAAGATCAAGGGTTGAAATCGCAAAGTCTGCAGTGCTGAGGAAGACAAACAATAGGGCTTCCAGCTGCATGTGAGATGGCCAAGTTAGACAGAACCAAGGACCAGTCTCTGGGCCAGTCACAGCAGCCCAGCTCGCCACTTGAAGCCCTTTAGGAACATCTGTAAAACAATATTGTCTTTCCTTTATGTACATCCTTCTAATATGGCTAATTGTAACTGGTTAAATTATAAGCTTGCTTCTAACACGATAGCATCAGGAGAGCCCCCAGACCATCACGTAGACAAGGAGTTAAATCTGAGACAACCCCAAAGGGCTATTATAGCCTATGACTCCATTCTGACTTGTTTTCCTTTTTTTCCCCCTCTAACAGTCTCAGAGTTGCTAGTCTTAAGGACTCTCATTTATTTTTGAGTTAATTTCCATTCAGCCCTAGAGACAAGGATTCAATTTCATTCTTCCACAACTGGCTATCAAGTCTTCCCACTTGTTGAAGAAACTGAGTCTTAGTTACTTTTCTGTTGCGATAAAACACCATGACCAAGGCAACTTATAAAAGAACGTGTTTAATTTGGGGCTCATGGTCGCAGAGGGTTAGAGTCCCTGACCACCACCACAGGTAGATGGAGTCAGGCAGACAAGCATGGTACTGGAGCGTGACTGAGCACATAGTCATGATTCACAGGCATGAGACAGAGAACTAACTTGGAATGGTGTGTGTGTTTGAAACCTCAAAGTCCATCTCTAGTGACATGCCTCCTTCAACAAGACCATACCTCATAATTCTTGCCTAAACAGCTCTACCAACTTGAGGCTATGAATTCAAACATATGAGCCCCTGAGGGCCATTCTCATTCAAGACACCATGTGGTGTATTTCTTTTCTTTTCTCTCCTCTTCTTTTCTTTTCTTTCCTTTCCTTTCCTTTCCTTTCCTTTCCTTTCCTTTCCTTTCCTTTTCTTTTCTGTTTTCTCCCTTCCTTCCTTTCTTCCTTCCTTCCTTCCTTTCTTCCTTTCTTCCTTCCTTCCTTTCTTTCTTTCTTTCTTTCTTTCTTTCTTTCTTTCTCTCTTCTCTTCTTCTTCTTCTTCTTCTTCTTCTTCTTCTTCTTCTTCTTCTTCTCATCAAGAATCAGGTGGTGGCATTTGGCTCTATTTGTACTTGGGCATTCTCTTCTACTCTCTATTCAATTCTACTCCATTGATCTAGATGCCCAAGCAGTGGACTTTTCTCACAAATGATCTCATGTATATTCAAAGTCATCAGCTTCCTTGTGAAACCATCTTAAAGTCATTGCTTGTGAGGATTTGGATTAATCTGATGCAATGAACTCTTTCCCCTTTGACCACTTTTTTAAAAAATGAGTTTTCAGTGATTTTTCATCTACCCAGACTATCTCTCACTTTTTCATTTCCGCACATGCTCCAAGTGGTAACTGGAAGGCATGGAACTTGCAAGGGATGTTTCTGGCTAGCTCAAAACCCACACCAGAAGACAGGACAAGGTGCCCCTTGCTGGCTGCTGCTGTCAGAAGGAAAAATATCCTCCATGGCCAGTCTCATCAGGCTAAGCAGCATACAGTACAGAGAGGCTCACCGGACTCCTTCCTCTGAAAGCAATCCACCTCTGCCCTCCTGTGGCAAAAACCCGCATCACATGTACTGTCAAAGCAGAGGCAGCAAGGAGGGCTGCTCTGAGACAGGGTAGGTGACAAAGCAAGGAGCAGAACAGTGTCCACAGGGTGATGTCATTTGTGGAGAGAGGTTGGAAGGTGTGTAGTTGCAGGTTTGCTTGGTTCTGGGGAATAATGGCAGGAGTTTTATAGGAAAAATCCAAAATGGTCCATGGGAGGGGTGGAAGGGAAAGGTATGGTAAGGAAAAGAAGTGGTGGGTGTGTGTGTGTGTGTGTGTGTGTGTGTGTGTGTGTGTGTGTATACATGTGGTTTATAATTAGACACAAATATCAAAAGACAAACTACATGTTCCATGTAACATTGTCAACTGAAGCAACTTCTCCACTTGGAAGTAGTAGTACCCTCCGTGGCTGAGGTCTCTGGGATATCATCTGGGAAGGACAGAGTTCTGCATGCAGGTAACAGTACATTTTGGGAACAGGTTCACATGACACCCTGTGCATTTACACTTGTGCATGTGTGCTACAGACAGCAATAACAGAACTGATTTTAAAAATAGAAATACATGGAGTCTTTAGTTCAATATCTGTTATCATGTGTTTTTGCTTAAGTAAACAACAATAGCAAAACCCATGTACTAATTCATATATAATAATGTCCAATCAGCTTGCAACTTTTCCTTCTCCTTGACAGTGTCTTTTTCATTATCAGCCTTGTGTTTTTCAGCAGTAGTGTCATCCATCCTGCAGACAGTAGTAATTCATTCCTTTCTTTTCTGTATTCATGTCTTTATATCAGGGAATATTTGCTAAAACTTACAATGTGTCAGAGTGTGATAGAACAGGGCACCATCCCAACATCTAACTTTTGCTAGTCACGAGGTTTTAACTTTTTTACCTTTCTCTCTTTCTGGCCACAGCTCTGTTCCTTGTGTAAAGATGGTCCCCACGCAAGAGGAAGGGGCACTAATGGTGGTGCTTGTACGACCTCTTTTGGCAAACGGTCTTCATAAATACATGAGGATGTGCAAAGCAGGCCTGGCTTGCCACCTGGTGGAAATGGGAATTTAGTGCACCTGGGAACAGTGTGTACTGCTAAAGTTGCGTTGGTCTGTGCTAAAGCTGAGAATGGGGCTAGACCTGGGGTCACCCTCACCATGGGCACAAATCCTCTCTCACAGAGAGAAACCCAACACTAGCCAAGCGGTACAGGCACACTTGCTCCCCAGGGAGATCTATGCTTGCCCTTCAGCCTGGCAAAAGTCCAAAGTATGGCTAAGGAGTCCCGGGGCTCTGATGTCATTGGAGAAATCAGGGCAGTGTCTTCTGTCAAGTCCAACGGGACATTGACCTCCAAATATCCAGCTGGATCTTCTTACTTCTACAAGCCATGCCAGAAGTCACAGTGGAGTTCAGTACACAGTCAGTTATCCTGAATCCCATAAATGGATGGCAGAGTTTATATCAAGTTATAGTGCAGGCTTACAGGCTTTCTATTCCCTAAACATCACTATGCTCAGAAGATAGTAGCAGATAAACACCACTCCAACTCAAAATGTAGTTTCATAAATTTGACCTGAGTTTGCCTTCAAGCCAATAGGGACTTAATCACCTGCAGCTGTCAGGCACTAGGAGGAAATCCCCTGTAGGCATGGAGGCGAGAGCCTTTAGGCCCTGAACTTAAGGAGGATGGCAGGGCAGGCACATCTCTTGGAGTACAAGGCTAGCCTGGTCTACAAAACAAGTTCTGCACCAGTCTCAAAACAAAGGAAAACAAAACAAAACAAGCAAACAAATAGTGAATATCCACATATAAGTGCATACATACCATATTTATCTTTCTGGGTCTGTGTTACCTAACTCAGGATGAGTTTTTCTAGTTCTATCAGCTTGCCTGCATAGTTCATGATTTGTTTTTTTTTTAAACAGTTGAGTAGTACTCCAAGTTGTAAATGTACCACATTTTCTTTATCCATTCTTCTGTGAGAAACATCTAGATAATTTGCAAGTTCTGGATGTTATGACTAGAGCAGCAGGGAGCATGGTTGAGCAAATGGCCTGTGGGAACATGAAACATCATTTGGGTGTGTGCTCAAGAGTGGTATAGCTGGGTTTTGAGGCAGATCGATTCCCAGCTTTCTGAAGAATCACCATACTGATTTCCACCGTGGTTGTACAAGTTTGCACTCCCACCAGCAATGGATGAGTGTTCCTCTTTCTCCATATTCTCGCCAGCATGAGTTTCCACTCATTTTACTGATTTTACCCATTCTGAGAGGTGTAAAATGAAATTTCAAAGTAGTTCTGATTTGCATTTTCCCAATGACCAAGGATGATGAACGTTGCTTTGTTTCTTAGACATTCGAGTCTCCTCTGTTGAGAATTCACTGTTTAGGTCCATATCCCACTTTTTTCCCCTCAGTTGGGCTGTTTGTTTTCTTGATATTCAGTTTTCAGAGTCATTTCTATGTTTTAGATATCAGTCCTCCATCGAATATGTAATTGGCAAAACCTTTTTTTTTTTTTTTCTATTCTGCAGGATGCTGCTTTGTCCAAATAACACTGTCCCTTGCAGGGAAGATTTTCAGCCAAATCTCTGCTTTAACCTTACCATCAAATACTCAGACACAATCTAGAATTCCTAAAATGAGCTAATTAAATGTATGCTGAAACGTGACCAGATCACCACTGACTGTGTTGTTTGAGGAGATAAATGTTTTCTAATCCTGGAGATTATAGGGAAAAAATGTTCTTCCAGCCTTGGCAAAAGAATGATAGATTTTAGTCAGAGAATGGAGAATTCCTATCATCCCATATTATGTTATTTCAAGTATAAGATGTTTTCAAACTTAGTTTGAGTCTAATGTAGAAAACTTGGTGTTATATGTACTAATTATAAATTAATCATACCCATTCTTTTGGGAGTGGAAAGCAATTATGCTGTTATTAAAAATGCATCTATATCTGCTGAACATGGTGCCACACACTTTTAACTCCAGCCTCAGGAGGAGAGGCAGGTGGATCTCTGTGAGTTCAAGGCCAGCAGAGTCTACATAGAAAGACCTAGTCTCAAAATAAACAAACAAGAAAAGCAAAATGCTAACGAGTCAGGTGATAGAACATAAAATTTTTTTTTATTAAAGGAAGGTTTTTGAAGAAAGTGTTCTTATTTTATCCTTCATGCTTCTACGTCCAAACTGCGAGGCAGCTTATACTAGAGAGTTCACCACACCTTAACTAGAAAACCACATTAGATCATTTTTCTACCAGCCTTAGCCATATGGAATGGCAAAGTCTTAAGCACTGGAAGTGATTCCAGAAAAAGGATGTAACGAGTTGATGACAGTGTTGCATCATTACTGTATGTGTTACTGCACACACACTACTGTGTGACCAGAGTTGTGTCACTAGGGTCAGAGTTGTGTCCTGTCTTCCTGCCTATGTATGTATGTATGTATGTATGTATGTATGTATGTATATATCTATCTATCTATCTATCTATGTAATCTATCTATCTATGTAATCTATCTATCTATGTAATCTATCTATCTATCTATCTATCTATCTATCTATCTATCTATCTATCTATGTAATCTATCTATCTATCTATCTATCTATCTATCTATCTATCTAATCTATCATCTATTTGTCTACCTACCTGCCTGCCTGCCTGTCTATCTATCTATCTATCTATCTATCTATCTATCTATCTATCTATTTATCTATCATCTATGTAATGTATCTATCTATTATCTATCTATTATCTATCTATCTATCTATCTATCTATCTATCTAATCTATCTATCTATCATCTATGTAATGTATCTATCTATCTATTATCTATCTATTATCTATCTATCTATGTAATCTAACTATCTATGTAATCTATCTATCTATCTATCTATCTATCTATCATCTATCTATTATCTATCTATCTATCTATTATCTATCTATGTAATCTATCATCTATCTATCTATCTATCCATCTATCTATCATCTATCTATTTATCTATTTTGAGATAGAGTCTCAGCACACGGCACAGCAAGCCCTTTGAGCTTAGCTGAAAGGGTGATAAGAGAAACATAAGCTCACAGGGCTTGCTGGTGATTCCTTAGAAGACGGGGTGGGGGGGATTTTTTGAATACCAAAATTTCCAACTACTTCTAAAAAAGTCAAAAACAGCTTCCTTTTCCAAGAGGTGGGGGGAAAAGAACCTTTCATTAAAAAGATGAAGTGGATTTATAAGGAAAATTTATTGTTTGCACACAATATACAACGGTTCACTTACACATGAATGAAGCCAGTCTCTCTCAGCATGTGGTCTTCTTGCTCCCTTACCACGTGGAAGGTGTGCTCTTACGATGCCATACGATGCCATACGATGAACCAGGACTTATGTGAATGTAACCTTTAAAGGTTTCTTTCTTTTCAAATCATAACCAATATTTTAGCTTACTGCTCCAATTTCAACTGTGCTCATCGTAACAGTTTCAAAGCTGGAAGACATTTAAAAAAAAAAATCCCAAAGTTGCCCATACTTGGTATTTGTTTGGAGGAAAGAGAAAAGAATTCACAGCTACTTCAGCCCAAGCACCTGTTTTGAATTAAATATTCTCCTTTTATTTGCAAAATTAATTCTTTCTAATAAGCAAATAGCAGCATGTGACCCAAGCTAATTGTTGATTTATTTTTCTTCCTGGAGGAATGCATCCCAAGAGCATCTGTTTGTTGAATCTGAGAGGTGGGACATAGAGAAGCCTCCCTCTTTTCTTTACAAGCCACAGGGAGGGGTAATGTGTAGAGGCATCCATATTTCACTAGGGACAGTAAGTGATGCAAAAATCAGGATTGCTCCCTGAGACAAGCATAAAAATCCTTCCTGAATCTTGAGTTCAGAATCTTGAGAAGAATATAAAAGTAATTATTTATTTCCAATGCCAACATTTCTCTTACTTGTTGTTTGAAATGATCCTTCACATATTGCCATGTACCTTGTGTGAGCCATGTTTTTTGCAAGTTCAACATTTTTACAAAGAAATTGTTTTTTTTTTAATTTTAGCTATGGAAAGTTATTTTTCAAATATTCATTAAATGTAACCTGACCTTAAATTTTTGTAGTTTATTTTTTAAAGTAAATTAAAAAATCAGTTGCAACTAATACTCTATTTCATTCCAAATTGCTTCCATTCTTGTGGTATTTATAAATCAATGGGAATGTTTCTTGTTTAACAAAGCTCATTTAATTCATGCATGCGTGGCACAACTTAAAGCTACCAAAGAATATGGGTCAACTTGACTGACTATTAAATATGCAAATTCATCAAGATCTATTTCTTTTGAGTAAGAGCATTTCGAAGAACAATCTAGAAGCCTATTGGTGCCAGAGATAAGAAACTGTTTCTGGCTTGTGTGTCAAATAATGCTTTAAGATTTGAAGATGGAAAATTTGGTGAGTGCTAATTATTAAAATATCAAATGTTTTAGCTCTGACCAAAGCTATTCAATTATCTCCCTTAAGTTAAGGTAAAAAGATTCTTATTTTTGTCAGATACTCAAACTTATACAAATCCTTATTCCTTTTCTTTTTTTAAGTTCTAAATTGGGAAAGAAAAACAGGTAAATCAAATGTTGAAAGAGGTGGTATCTTGATAACAAAAGTAATTGGCAGGTCTACTATTATAAACACATAGGTTGAGACATGAATTGTTCAAACCTGAGTAAATATTTAAGCACAAGAAAGGTGAATTCACTCATTTGCCTGGAACAGAGAATGTCAACTAAAAATAGAAAACATCTCCTTTTAAAGGTTTTAAGATGAACCATATGTCTGAAAATAGTGATGCTTTTAAAAGCATTTTGAGCTACGTATTTAATAATCCCCATCCCTTTTTCTTTAAAAATTTCCAACTTATATATTTGTGGTGCATTTATGTTGACAGGTTGACTACATGAATAGAAAATAGCTTGTTACTGCCTAGCTAGAATTCTTTGAGAAAATTACTCAACCGACCTTGAGAAATCCAGTACTTTGACAATTCTAGCTAATGTGTCATGAAAGATGCCTAATTACTATTTTCAAATGAAAATAGTTTTTCTTTCATACACTATATTCTGATGGCAGTTTCTTCTTCCCTGGCTCTGCCCAGACCCTTTCCATATCCTCACCTACCCAAGTCACCCCTTCTTTCTCTCTCTTGCTCATTAAAATACAAACAAGCACATGATGATGATGATGGTGATGATAATAATAATAAACTCAGATAACATAAAAACAAACAAACCAGAATATGAAAAAAACAATTAGAAAAAACAGGAAAAAAAAGCAAAAATAACAATACAAGAAACACATACAAATACCTAGGCACACACACTCACAGACACAGAACACCCATAAAAACATATGGAAACAATAATAAGATCTGTAAGGTTATAAAAAATCCCAGACAAAGCCTTGTGAGTTAAAAACAACAAAAGAAAACACTCCCCCCCCCCACCTGGTAACATGGAATTTGTTTTGTTTTATCTATTATTGCATAGGACTCACGCCCCTGCCTAGTAACACTGAATTTGTTTTGTTTATCTATTATTGCATGGGACTTGCCCTTAAGTGTATTTGTATACCCAGTGAGACTCAATCAGCGAAAAGTACTTTTTTTTTTTTTTTGCAAGCAGTCATGAATTGTAGATAACCTCTAGATTAGGGACGGGGACTTGTGATAACTTCCGGGCCGCACTGGGACTCCATCTGTGCCAAGCCCTGCACATGCTGGTACAGTTTCTGTGAGTTCACTTGTCTGCCAGTCCTGCTGTGTTCAAATAACAAAAACAAAAACAAAACAAAAAAACAAACAAAAAAAAACAAAACAAACAAACAAACAAAAACACCGTTTCTTTGGTGTCTTCCATTCCCTCTGGCTCCTAAAATCTTTCTGCCTCCTCTTCCACAGAGTTCTCTGAACCCTAAGGAGAAGAATTTGATGGACATATTATTCAGGACCGAGTGTTCCATAGTGTCTCACTCTATCCATGTTATGCAGTTGTGGGTCTCCGAATTGCTTTGCCTCATGCTGTAGGATGAAGCCTCTCTGTTGATGGCTGAGGAAGGCACTGATCTATGAGGATAGCAGAATGTTGTTAGGAGTCATTTTATTACCACTTTCCTTTAGTAGAGCAGTGCTATTTTGTCTTCCCCTAGTTCCCTGGATTATCTAGTCTCCAGTTCTTCACCACTTGGGAAGTGTGAGGAATAAATTCCATCTTATGGACTGGGCCTTAATTCTAATCCTGAATTGGTTGGTTACTCTCACAACTCTTTGTTGCTATGGCATCAGGATGTCTTGCAAGCAGGTCACCATTGGACATTTCAGGGTTTGTAGCTGGGTTGGTGTTTTTTCTTTCTCCTTTGGTAGCATGTAGAATACTTTCTAGTAT
This sequence comes from Mus musculus, assembly GCF_000001635.26. Lineage (NCBI taxonomy): Eukaryota > Metazoa > Chordata > Mammalia > Rodentia > Muridae > Mus > Mus musculus. Next base: position 62,678,141 of record NC_000084.6, on the reverse strand, counting down.
TGGGAAGACCAGTCAGTAGGGGGTGAAGGCTCTAGGTAGGCAGCATCTTAACTCCTCCATGTTCATTGAGTTGTCTAGTGTTGTCTTCAGCAATGGGGCCATATGCTCAGTTTATGGAGAGTAACTAATTTCCTTGGAAATAGCCTGGGTTGTTAAACAACTCAGTGATATGTAACCCATTCATTTGGTGGTGAAAGATGTCTAGTTGAAAGATTGCCTTCTATTATTTGGTGATTCCAATTTCAATTTTGTTCATATATGTATACATTTGAAGACACTTATACTGTATCAGGTTTCCATATGAGGCCTCAAATGACCCTTCGTTTTTGTTGGTCCTCCTGATATTCTCTACTTTACCCCCTTCTTTACCCCTCCACTTTCCAGGTTATTCAAATGTTCCTTACAATCACTACACTACTATTACTTCTATCCTGTGTATACTTTGTCTTTCAGTGAGATTATTATTGTCAGAGAGCACTACTGACTTATACAGCATTTAGTGCTTTGTGGTCTTTAAAGCATAAGTCATGCCATGGGCAATAATTAAACAGAGAGGATCTTCAATATCCTCTGGATTTACCAGAAGGTTTTTATGATGCTGCTTCTTCCGTATTTACAATGCTGCCTTTTGTATAGAAGTCAGTCATGGCTGAATACATGAAAGACAACTCTAATCACTTTGACTTTAACTCTGGAGAAAAAGATGCCGAGGATGTCAAAAGTATCCTCAGTTACATCAAAATCGTCAATCTGCGCATTACACAGCTCATCACAGGGAAGAATTCTATTTTTCTCTGGATTTAGCTCCTGAGAAACATTCCTGAATATTTCCTTCTCTTTCTCTCTCTCTCTCTCTCTCTCTCTCACACACACACACACACACACACACACACACACACACACAAGGGTTTCACCACGTAGCCCTTGGATGGTGTGGAAACTGTAACATAAACAAGGCAAGATCCTAAGTCACAGAGATCTGCCCTGAGCTGAATTCTGAGAGTAAAGGTGTAAGCTACTATGCCCACTGCCTATGTTAAGATTTGAAACACAAAGCACACATAATTCATTTACTTACTTCAACTACAGCTTTACACTGTATGCATTGGTGATGCTGATTCCAACCAAAGACACAGGTCAGTCTCCATTGTCCTGGCAGTTCAGATTGGGGCAGTCACTTTATGAGCATCTCAAATAATGTTGGAAAAAATGAAAATCCACGAAATATAAAAAAATTCTTTTATGCAGTTCAAATACAAAAGTCATGGTAGTGCCTTGCTATGCTAACGTTTAGTTTTGAAGTTACAAGGAATGTCAGTGCACATTTTTTTAGACAGTACAATGAGTTACACAAAAAGCCATTGCAGTGCTCAGACTTGTATATCCAGGACAGCTGTCCCCTTGTCAATTTGACACATAAACATATAACTGTTAAACTAAAACCATTCATTTTTTTTGTCCCCAATATGTTATATTAATAAATATCACAATATAAAACATATTATAGATCTTAAAATCCTTCAGTTTTTTACAAATTCAAACACTTCAAAGGTTTCATCTCTTTAAAATGTCTAATGTCTCTTTAAATATCCAAATCTTGTTAAAAATTTAAAAATCTCTTTATGGGATTAAATACTTTTAACTGTAGGTACATGTACAAATCAGAGTAAGTTGAATTCTTTATTATTTCAAGAGGGAAGAAAACCAGGACACAGTTACAACCTAATCAAAACAAAACCAAGATCCAACAATCAAAAGCTGTGTCAGACTTCTGAGATTCATCCATCTTCTGGGATCCTCCAAAGGGTTTGGGCCACTTCTCTAGCTCCTCCCTCTGCAGCACACAAGGATCATCTCCTAGGCTCAGACTGGTTCCATTTCACAGCTGCTGCTGTTCTAGGAAGTTGTCACATGATATTGGTATCTCCAATTTTCAACTTAACTAAAAAATTTTCTAAACCTCTGTTGTAGTTTGAATAAGAATGGTTCCTGTAGGCTTATATGTTGGAAAGCTTGGTCTCCAGTTGGTGAAACTGTTTAGGAAGAATTTGGGGGTATAGCGTGTTAAAGGTGGTGTGCCACTAGAGGTGAGTTTTGAGATTTCAAAATACCCCCTGCACAATTGTGTTAGCTCTTTCTAGCTCATATTTATAGATCAAGAGGTGAGCTCTCAGCTACCTCTCCAGGATGATGTCTGCCTGCCTGCTGCCATGCTCCCCAACATGATATGAGGGTCATAGGCTCTAACCCACTGTTAATATGAACTCCAAATTAAATACTTTTGCCTATAAGTTTCCAAGATCATGATGCTTTGTCACAGTGCACATGCCTGAAAACTAGGGCATCCTGAAGCAGAGGAGGAGTGGAAACATATATGGCAGTCTAACTGTATCATTCCATACAAGTTATCTCTAGAATCCAGAACCAACCTGCAGTTTCATATGCTATTACAAGCAACTGTCCCCATTTACAAGGATAAGGACAGAAAAGGGCTTAGCATTCAAAAGACACTGATCCCTGAAGAAAACTTCTACTTAATTTGCTAGTAGTAGTTGTTGCTTTGCTCCAGAGAATTAACAGAACAAAATACAGTGACCTGTTGACAGCAGGGCTTTGAAGTCAACACTTTCTGAGAGCACTCTCTCTTCTGATCCTACTAAAATCACCAGTTCCACCAAATCCTCCTGGAAAGTGTTTGCCCATACCATGTACCTCAGCTTCTCAGAAAGGCCAGAGATTGTGATGAAGATAATTCATCATCCTGTAAAGTTTGTAAGAGTTGGGCAAGCCCCCCCTGAACATATGATGATAGTCTGTCTGTATATTGTGATAGGATATATGTACCCAGAGATGATAAGAAAGGCATGAAAAATTGTTGAAATATTGTAATGTGGTTCATTTACAGATTTCTTTGAATGTGAAATATTCATAAGCAGAATACTATTTGTTTGAAATATACTTGGAGAAGTTGGCCAGATGGTGACGTGGTTGTGGTGATTTGAATAAAAATGGCCCTCAGAAGCTCACATATTTGAATGCTTGGTCACCATCTAGTGGAACTATTTGAAAGGATTAGGAGGTGTGGCTCTGTTGGAAGAAGTGTATCACTTGGGGTGGGTTTTGAGGTCTCAAAAATCACATGCCAAGCACAGAGTTTCTCTCTTCCTGTTGCTTGTGGATATTGATGTAGAATGTTCAGCTACTTCTCTGGCACCATGTCTGTCTGTATGCCACCATGCTCTCCACACTGATGGCAATGGAATAAACCTCTGAAACTGTAAGCAAGCCCCTATTAAATGCTTTCTTTTGTGAACCTTGTCTTGGTCATGGTGTCTTTTCACATCAATAGAACACTATCCAAGAAGTTAGTTCCGGGTTGTGCAGTATTTCTGTGATATGCTTGATCATGCAGCTTATTGGTGGAATATGGACTTTTGGACTTTTAGAAAAGAAATTGAACACTTTAAGCAAAACCTAATGAGCAGTACTAGTAGGATTGTGGAAGACAGCAGTTCTGAGAGCAACGTAGAGTACGATGGCTCAGTACAGTTCAAGAAGTTTCAGAGGAGAAAAATAATAGTAAGTGGTCTAAAAACTGTTTTTGTGATATTTTAGCAAAAATGTGACTGCTGTCTGCCTTTGTCAGAAAACAAACAAACAAACAAGCAAGCAAACAAACAAAAACAAAACAGAACAAAACAAAACAAAACAAAACAAACAAAACAAAAACTGCCTTAGGCTGAATTGAAGAGTTTTGGATTAATAGCATTGGCAGAGGAGATTTCAAGAAAGGCTAGTATTAACCATGTTGAGTGGTTATTAGTCGCCACTCTTAAGCAGATCTGTAATGAAAAGGAGCAAGTTATGCAAGGAAAAACAGAAAATATATAGTTTGAAGAGAAAAGGAGCACCAAGAAGTGTAATAGAGCTACTTTCTGTGCTCTAGGAGATAAAAAGTTTAAAGAAATGCCTAAGGCTAAATGGTGCCTAATGATAAAAAGGAAGTAGGGTCTTCAGGGCAAGACCTTCTCTAACTAAGCTTCCAACTTGTGAAAAGGAATTAAAGAAAATCTTAAGCAGTGATGATGATGAGAAGCAGAAAGCTAATGAAAATGTACTTGAACAAAGGGGCTGAGTTCCAGCCCTAGCAAGCAGCAGAATGTGGCAGAAAGCTTCAGCCATGTGCTTCTGGTTTTAGAATCAAGGGTACAACAAAGGTGATGTGGAATCTCCCCCTGAGGCTTAGGAAAGCTGCTGAGGTCATGAGTGAGATCTGGTGTGTCCCTGCATTGAGGCCTCTTTAGGCACTGTATGAATCTGTGAAGGTGAAGCCTGGCTTGTGTTGGAAATCCTAAGATGTTGGAGATGCCAGAATTGTAGAATACCTGCAGAGGAGAGCTGAGGACTGGTTGTGGAACTAGCCCAAGAGAAAGAAGTGTGTTTCAATCAACAAAGCTGATAGGAGTTGGAGATCTGAAGAGTCCTTTGACTTCAGACATGGAGATGCAAAATATGGAGTTTTCCCTGATGGTTTTCAGTCTTACTTTGGCCCAGTATCTCTTCATTATGCTTCTTTTTGTCCCTTTTGGAATGGTAATATGTATCTTGCACCACTGTATATTGGAAATATGTGGTCTGCTTTTTTATTTTGATTTCACAGGGGTTACAATTAAGAGATTGCATGAATTTCAGAAGAGACTTTGGAATTTTAAACAGTCTTAAGACTCATAGGCTATGAGGACTTTTGAAGTTGAACTGAATGCAGTATTTTTGCATTATGATATGCCGATGGGGGTCAGTGTGGTGGTTTGAATAAGAATGGCCAACATAGTTTCATAGATTTGAATGCTTGATCACCAGGGGGTGAAACTCTTTGAACAGATTAGGAGGTGTGGCCCTGTTTGAGGTAGTATGTTGCTGGAAGTGGGCTTTGAAGTCTCAAAAGCCCATGCCAGGTCCAGAATTTCTTTCTTCCTGCTGCCTGTGGATATGGATGTAGAATATTCAGCTACTTCTCCAGCACCATGTCTGTCTGTATGCTACTGTGCTCCTCACCATGATTATAACATAGTAAGCCTCTGAAACTGTAAATCAGCTCCGCTAAATACTTTCCTTTGTAAGAGTTGTCTTGTTCATGGTGTCTTTTCACAGTAATAGAACATTAGCCCATCCTTTCCCTTCCTGAGCAAATGTTTGAATTTGGAAGGAATGTTACAGTTAAGAGGAACATGCCATACAACAGAGGGCATTATCCTGCCTTCCAACTCTGCTCAAAGTAGGACTACCTCTCTGGATAGTTGAGGCTTCATTTAGCAAAGTGCTCCTGAGGTTAGTTCTCCCTGTAAGTCTTCAGGTGCCAAGCCACAAACTCCTGTTACTTGAAGAGCTAGGTGGGTGCCTCTTGGTATACACCAGAGAAAAGCAAGTTGGAGTTGCTCTTTAGGTTCCACTCAGGCCCCCATCACCTTCTTGTACACCCATTTCACCCTGGCCTTCTTCTGATCCTCATGCCACAAGCCATGATTTAGCAGACAGTACCTCAGCCTTGAGCATTGGTCTTGCTCATCCCCGTAATTGAAACCATCCACAGAGCTGTCATTGTATATCGCTCAGTCTTGTAGGTCTTCAGTTCCTTCAGTGAGGGAAGGGGTGGTTCTCAGTCACAGACCTGGTCTCTTTGGTGACATTAGATGCACAGTGATCAAGGCATTAATACCTATTGAGAATCTGTACAGATCAACATTGTGCTGGCTGACATGAGGCTATACCCAAGTGCCAGGCACAGCAATGTCATATTATGGTACTGCTCAGAGGTTGCTGGGTATGGAGGTGTCATAATATTTTTCCAATGGGAGATCATGGGGCACTCAAGGGAGGCAGCAAGTTGATCCAAGCTCTCACCAAAGTAACAGATGGCTTCATAGACCATGCTTACCACCTGAGAGATCTGAATGGCCAGTGGGAAGGTGGTAATGAGATAGTGTTCTTTGTAGGATCTGTGATTGCGTGGGCATCTGGCACTCCTTGCTTGGACCACTTATACTGCTGTAGCACTCAACCACATACTGTTCCAGGGGGACATCTCCAAACATCTTGAAGGGAAGCTCATCAAGACACAGGATTTTCTTTTCTTCTCTTCTAATTATTTTATTTTTATATGTATGGATATTTTACTTGTATATATATCTGCACATCGTGTGTGTGTGTGTGTGTGTGCACCTGGAGCCATCAGAGGCCAGAAGAAGGTAGCAGAATCTGAAGATCCTAGTGATTTTGAGCCACCATGTGGGTCTTGGGGATCAAATCCAGGTCTTTTGGAAAAACAGCCAGTTACCATAACCACTGAGACATCTCTCTAGCCCCAAGACCTTGGATTTTTTAAGGCAAGATGCACACATTTCATCCTTCTGCTCAGCTGAGTTCAGGAAGTGAACCACTCAGTAGCTTTAGGAAGTTACTGAAACAGACCAGTATACTAGCTCTCTTTCTCCTCAAGAAAATATAACCAGTAAGAAGTGCTGAGAACCATGCTCAAGCAAGCTTAGCTGTCTAGAAGAGGAAGAGATCAGCCAAGCCTCTTAGAGGAGCCTCTGTCTCCTAAAGGAGACTGCCTTAAAGACACTCTCCAAGTTGTGCATTGAGCACCAGGTGTCCAGTGTTCATGAGTTGTCACCCATGCTTACCATGAACTCTGTCATAGACCCTGGGAACTGGGACTTGTCACTCTGTGTTGAGAGCTGACACTTTTGATGTTTGTGATGATTGCCAGAGATTCTTCCTGCAGATCCCATATTCCTGCCAGGTCTAATCACACCCAGAGCTTCAGTCCACTACAACAACAAGAGGGTAGGCTATGCCCAGCCTCTGACTGGTCCCCACCAAAGTAAGAAATATTAAGACAATCAATGGCTCATTCAAAGAAGTGTCTGGGTATAGCTGATGTCAGAGAGATGGCAAATACACAATTCGGGCCAAATAGACCAATGGGGGCTTGAACTGAGCTGCTTTTGAATACACATCTCAGAGAAGGACTCTGCTTTGCTCTGATGAGTGTTAAGGCTGAATAGGTCTGGGGCCTGGCTTCCCAAGAAGTTTACACGCCAATTTGTTTACCAGCTTCCATACAAAGTATCACTGGCACCCACCTCCACTTGCCACAAGCATCTTTCTTGATATTTCTGGTAGGTCCCAATCGGAACACTCCCTTTGTGAACATCTAGGGGGTTCTCACTGCTATTAAGGCTTCTACCTCCACAGCCCAAATCTATGCTTCATCTGGAATTTAAGTCAAGTTTGATCATTCAGTGCCCCAGGAACTCCAGGCTCTTGTAGGTCTCCAGCATCACACCCCTGTACAGACCCCTCTCACCAGCGGCTGATTTCTGCCCTTTCTGCCAGCCCTAGCCCACATTTACAACTTAAGTGACACCAACCCCATTTCCAGATTTTGGGACACCACACATCTTCCCCAGGATCTCCTCATATCAGCATGAAGAAATGAGACAGAGGCTGCAACAGTCTTGGTAGGGACAGAACATGGCAGTGATCATAAGATGTCAGGCAAAGTCTAGTAAGTAAATTGTCTTACTTTCTAGATGATTTATTTTTAATCGTGTGAGTTTGTGAGTGTTTTACTTTTAAGTATACAAATATATTTATGAACTATCCCTTTCTAAGTAGTACTTGAGTGTGTCTGAAAGGTCATTTTCAGAGTTGATTTTCCTTAAGATATTTTCTTACAGCCATCACATTGGTTTCTACCTAAGAGAATAAATGGGTTTGAGGGTTTTTTAAAAATATAATTTTAACCAATAATAAAATAGTTTACAGCTTTGCCAATTGTCCAGCTAGTGATCACAGTCACAAAGCCCACACATCTGAAGAAACAAGGATGCTGTGTAAACCAAGGTACCGTCTGCTTCACACTTCATCCTTCTCCAGTTACATCTAACAAACAAATCCATACAAAGACTTCCTTAGGTCTAAGCTTCAAACTGCCTTGAACTCATTCTGCTTTTAATCAGTTATTCAATACATTAAAAAATAATGCAAGGACAAAATCAGATTATGGCTAGGCTAGATGGACAAGATTGCCGGGTACAAATTTTGCCATAACAAAGTACTCTTATACACTGATGGCAATATTGATTACAGGACTATAGAAATAGCCACTAAAAATAATGGTTTTCACTTTAAGGACATTATAACTTAATCAGATTAATGGGATAGTTATTGAGCCCAATTAAAAGGGACTGCAACTACCTCAAACTTTGCTCTGATCTGGTTGACACAGCTCTTACTGGGCCACTTCACAGCTACTGCACGTTAGCCTTACAAACAATCTCAGCCTAAGTAAGAAGAATGAAATTCGATTCCTTTGTTTTTATAACAGACAGATATAAATCAAGCTGCCACTGGCCCATATGTTATCATATCTAACAGCATAGTGAGATGCCTGGAAATATTTTAATCTCAACTAAGTGTGACTTTGAGGACAAAGGCATCTGTGGGATTAGTAACATTTCAGTGAAAGACAGTGTCTGTCAGTGTAGAGTTTGAGTTACACAGAACCAAAGTTCCTATTAGTTTTTTTTTTTTTAAGACAGTGGAGGAGATATAGAAGCCAGAGAAAAAAGACAAATAGCATGCCCCATATTAAACAAAATGAACAGAAATTGTACATTTTCTCCTGCAAGATACCACCAATACAGTAATTATAAGTAATTTTGGTTCTCACTTATACTTGCTACATTTTCTACCCTAGATGCACACCCTTGTAGTGCCCTCTACACCCCAAGCATACTCTCCACACGGGTGAGCTGTCTCACTTGAAAAACAAGGGGCCAAATGCCTTCTATCCTAATATAATTGTGGTTTTATTTGCTTTTTCTCTGAAGAAATAAGTGACAAAATCGTAAACATCAGAGGATGGGAAACAGACCAGGAAAGTAAAGCCACCCTTTACCTGGATACTCCATCATAGCCCTATTCAAATAGCTTTCCCAAGAAACCAGGTCTACCTTCATGAATGTGGATGCTTGGCTTACATGGAGAAAAATTAATAGCCTTCTGTTAACATACCATAACCTGCAACAGAGCAAGATAAATACAATTACTCCAACACAGGGTGTTTTTAGGAATGTATTATAATAAAATATTATATATGGTGCTATCTGCCTCTATGATTTTCAGAGTCCTCAGTCATTTAAGCCAAAATCCAACACTCCTAGTCTCATCTTCCACAAGAGCACTTTAAAATTTGCACAAGTTCCTTCCAGTTCAGAATGTTTTCCAAGTTCTTGGGTCTAAAAATCTCTTCATTGACTCAACCAGATGTTTAGGGTCATTACTGATCAGAGTCTCAAAGATGTCAGGTGTAGTTCAGGGGTCAGAACCAGACAGACAGAAAGTAACTATGCACTCAGTCAGGAGAGCTCACGGTAACACCAAATAAGTGGTGGTCAGTCCTATTCTAGACATCTGGTGCCATCCACAAATCGATAGTTGAGAATTTACTATATTTTAAAAGACTTCCACTTTAAGAAAATTGCATTTTACTCCTTTTCTTTACACTGAAAAGTTGTCCTTTTAAGTTCAAAGATAACAAAACGTTCAGATTATTAAATCTCATCTAGTTGGGATCATTTTTACTCTCTCAATCTTCTATGTATGCATCTAAGTGGAAGGCATAGCTTTCCTATCCAAGGTGCTGAGACAAGTGTTACTTTACAATAACAGAAACCAGTCAACTGACTAGCCTGCACCTAAAGAGAAGCTTAAAGGCCTAAATAATGAATAACACTATAAATATTAAAGCCAAAAGATTAAAATTCTAGAAAGAATTAATATGAATTAAAATTATATGTATTTCTTCATAAATACCTGCCTACTTAGGGGGTGAAAGTATACTTTCAGGAAGTGTAACTGTGGCCATTCAGATATAAAAATAATTAACTAAGAATCAAGGTACAGAAGAGCACCCAAGCCCATCCATTTCAGAGCATGTCACCTTACCATAGATTGATCAAAGTACACTGTTTTATAATGAAGAATGAAGAAATACACCAAGTCTGGAACATCGGAGTTTTAATATTCTTTTTATTCAAAGACGAACGATTAATTGTTTAAATAATGACAGTTTAATCACAGATCCAGTAATGTTGGTAATGAAGAAACAGCCATATTTTGTACACAGAATAAAGGTAGCTATATAAAGTTGTAGAAAAGGGGTATTGGGTAAAGTTTTTATTGTTTTTTTTTTTGTTTTTTGTTGTTGTTGTTTTTTAGAAACAGGCTCTCACTATGTAGCCATGGCTGTCCTGGAACTCACTCTGTAGACCAGGCTGGCCTTGAACTCACAGAGATCTACCTATCTCTGCCCCCTGAAAGCCTCAGTTAAATATGTGCTCTACTGCACCCATCAAGTAAAGCTTGAATAACTTTCCATAGCATTAGTTCAAGAAATATTGTACTTGGACAAATGACTTATAATAAAATAGGCCTGAACTTTTATTTAACTCAATATAGAAGATAACTTTACTTAACCGTCTGAGAGTCCACAACAAAAACTTTGCCCACAGATACTACTGGGATGGAACATTTCTCCCCCAGGGATTCTCAGATGTTCTTTCAAAGCAGTTTTAGGTTTAAAACATTAGGAGCACACGTTCATGCATGCGTGGGGCAGGGGTGGGGATGAAACAAGTGGGAGGGTAAGAGAGAGACAGAGAGACAGAGATAGAGAGAGACAGAGACACAGAGAGATTTATATAAGTTCTTTAAACACCAATGTGTATACTAAATACAGATTTCAAAGCCCTTCCTACAATGGGGGAGTTACTGCTTAACCATTACCGCGGCAAGTCCCCACCATCAATCCCTACAATACTTACATTCAGAGTTTTCCACATCCATAAAGTTCTATGAACATAGAGTAAAAATAGACAGTGTGACCTATAAAGAGAGGGTATCAAGATGCAAGTGTTTCTGACTTTCATGGTTTTTTTTTTCCTGTCATTTGGACTTAGTTTAGATAGGAGACTGACTACTATAAATCAAAGCTCTGCCGGCAGATGGCGCTGTTCTACAAGCGCCACCATTTGCTCCTGTGCCCTTACAGAGGTTATACCAAGTCTCTGAAAAACTCCTTTGAGTGTACTCTAGATTTCAACATAGGAAGCAGCTACGGTAAAATTATAGATAGATAGATAGATAGATAGATAGATAGATAGATAGATAGATAGATAGATAGATAGATAGATAGATAGATAGGTAGGTAGGTAGATGATAGATTTATCTTTTTTGGTTTGTTTTAATTTTAATTTATACGGAAAACACTACAAGGGAAAAATTTGCAATTCTCATGCTAAATTGTGTAGCTTTCTAATATACAAATATAATCTACATAAGTGTAGCATAATGATTTTCCAATACTTCTATTATATCTGTAATTTATAACAAGAAACCAGTCCTTCTAATAAGTTTAAGGCCATGAATCTTGCATTTACAAAGGATGTTTTATTGTTCTGCACAGTGTTTGACAATGTAGTCTAAGCTCTTCCCAAATTTACATTGTCTTCAGTCTTCAGAGGGCTGGGCTTATAGGTGTGTGCCATCATGCTTGACTTTAAAAGTACACAAAGTGTATTCAAGGCTATTTCTGACTTTCTCTTCTATTAGATTTGGTGTATCTGGTTTTATGTTGACGTCTTGGATCCACGAGGACTTGAGTTTTGTGCAGTGTCACAGACACGGATCAACTTGCATCCTTTTATATGCAAACATCCAGTTAGACCAGCACTGTTTGTGGAAGATGCTGTCTTTTTCTACTGTATGGTTTTGGCTTCTTTGTCAAAAAGTCAAGTGGCTGTAGGTGTGTAGGTTTATATCTGGGTCTTCAATTCGTTTTCATTGATCAGCCTGTCTGTTTCTATTTATTACTGTTTATTACTGTTTCTTACGGTTGCTCTATAGTACAGCTTGAGGCCAAGGATGGTGAACCCTTCAGAAGTTCTTTTATTGTACAGGATTGTTTTACCTAGCCTGGTTTTTGTTTGTTTGTTTTTCATATGAAGTTAAGAATTGTTCTTTCAAGTTCTGTAAAGAATTATATTGGAATTTTGATGGGCAGGTTTGTTTTTTCTGTCTATAACTGAAAAGTGTGTGTGTGTGTGTGGGGGGGGGAGCTAAAGTGTCCAGTCTTAGTGGAACAGAAACAAAGACAGACCACAGGCATAAGACAAAGAGTCCCAAGAACAGAAGTGTCCTGTGGCAGAGGAAGCAGGATTAGAGACTCAGGAAAAGGAAGGCATTAGGACCTAGCAGAGCTTCCGTCGCCAGTTTCCCTCCCAGGTAGCAGAGTAAGGGACTCTCCTACAGAAAACCTGTCCAAGCATCCCATGACCACCCTGAGGTGGGTCCCCATTCCAACCATCTCCTGGGACTGATGGGATGCCTGATGTCTCAGAGGGTTTACGGAGGGGAAGACACTACTGGGTTACGGCGCAAGCTGCAGCTCCTGCTCTGGTGGCTGCCGCAGAGCCACCGAGCACCCTGTATCTCATGATATCCTGGCTGGGACCTTGTCTTACAGGGTTGGGGCTTGCAAGAGACTGTAAACCCCCACTAGTAGCAGACCGAATAGTCCCCTTTCTCCTTTTAAAGGAGAAATCGTAACCGTTCCCTTGTTCTGAGTAGGATTCAAAACTTCTTTCTTCATGAGAAAGATTTCAGGTCTTAATTGGATCTCTAGTGCCAAAGAAAAGGAAATCAAAGGGCCAAGTTGAAGCCTAGGGGCACAGACGGAGCCGACTTCAGGGGTGATCAGCCACTTTGCTGGTCTCGTAGCCTCTCGGCCAGGGCTGCCTCCTGGTAGGCTACAGCTCTTCTTGTTCCTTGTCCTGCTCGCCCCTCTCATGGTCCGGTTTAGTCAGCTAGCCATGTTCAGCCTGGCCTCTTCCCTCTCTTATAGGTACAATGAAAATTGTCTCTACACTTTAGGAGTAGTATATCTTCCTCTTTTTAGTTCATTTTTCATTCAGAAGAATAATTGGAATATATTGTACAAAAATGTATATTCAATAAGAAAGAAGAAAGGACAAAGAAGTGAAGGGGTTGTGGAATTTTGCTCCGCACTTAAGGATAAGCAGTGAGGCCCAGCGTGTGGCAGAAGAGCCTCCCACATGGAGGCTAGGGAGGTGAAGTCCGGATTGTGTTGGAGACCCCAAGATGGTTTAAAAGATGCCAGAGTCATGTGACACTTGCCCCTTTCCTCCGTTTTGCAAAAGTAGTATTTATCCTGGACCGTTGTTTGTTGCCACACTTTGATTTTTACAGGGAATAACAGTCCAAGAGAATTCTATGAGTCCCAGAAGAGGCTGAACTTCAAACATTGTTGGGACTGTGAAAGACTTTGGGGACTTTGGAAGTTGGACTAAATTCATTTTGTAATATGATATGGCTACAAGTCTATGGGCACCAGAGAGTGGAATATGGTAATTTGAATAAGAATTGCCCTTGTGGGCTCATGTATTTGAATTTTCAGTTTCCAGATGGTGGACAATTTAGGAAGGATTAGGAGGTGTGTTCTTGTTGGAGACAGAATGTCACAGGGGTGGGCTTGACATTTAAAAATCCCATGTTCCCTCACCATGCCTGCCTTTGCTTGCTTCTTTTGAAACCTCATGGAACAAAGGATACATTTTTTTCTGTTTAAGCTGGTTAAGTTGGAATTTTATGTTCCTACGGCTATAATTTTATTAATATATCGTGCATAACACTAACAACCATTTTAACATGTTCATATGCTAATCTTTACCCATGGAGTAAGTCTGTTTCTACATTATCACAAACCTTAAAAGTACAATGGCTCCTGGGATGAATTGAGACTGTCACTATCATACAATATGTAAATTTTAAACAAAAAAAAAGTGTTTCATTGATGGGTTTCAATGCAAATGTATTAGTTTCTTCTTTTATTGTCCTACTAGTCAGGATTCTCTAGAGGGACAGAACTGATAGAATGAATATATAATATAGATACAGATGTAGAGGTATAGATATATTCAGACAGACAGATAGGATTTATTACAGTGACTCGTAGGCTGTGGTCTGGATGGTCTAACAATGGCTGTTTCCTGACTAATAGTCTGAGAATCCAGTAGTTGTTCAACACACAAGCCTGGAAATCTCATTGGGTCTTCAGTATATGTTGAAATTTCAAAGAAGTAGACCTTAACACCAGAGAAGTAATGCCTAGCCACAGCTCTGTGAACCTGTCAGGTTTCTCTGGTTCAGAGCTGAGACTAACTTCTCAGGAATCCTTAAAGAATGTTGACCCAATCAATGCCCTCTTAGGCGATGTTATCTCCCACTAGTCTTCTAAGAAAAGGAGCTTCCCCCACCCCCACACTCCTTTAGATGCAGGCAATGTGTCTTTCTGGCCCCACAACCCTTGACCCTTGATCTGAGACATGCATCCTTCCAGCATCTGGGTCAGGTTTCTCAGTGTAATTGAACCCCAGCATGAGCCAGGGGTCTGTGTTCACAAGTTTTTAGTAGGGATATCAAACTGCATTAATATCACTAAACATTTTAACTTGCTTAAAGAACTCTTGCACGTTCTTAACTTACTTGTTAGTGATCCCTTTCTTTTGGATTCAAACCACTGAAGCAAAAATAAAGAAGGAATATTGAAATACCCCAAAGAGATTATGTATCCTAGGATAAAAGAGTAAAAGTCTATCGGCTTTGGTGTAAATTTATGTAGTTTCTGGCTTCATAAGAAGCCAGAGTGCAGGAGCTAACTGCAGGAAGTCATCAATTTCAGGCAATGGGACTGGGCTGCCATCAAGGACTGTCTGAAAGAATTCTTTGGCTCTCCACTCCACAGGTATTAGAACTAGAAGGAGAGGCCCGACGGGTCAGGGAAGGAGGTGTTTTCTTGCTAGCCTTTCATAGAGAGAAGAAACAAAAATATTAGCCTAGAGTTCACCCATCACCACCTCCTTTCCCCACACTCCAAGATATTGGAGCAGCCCTGGAAGTTCACCAGGGCACTCTCCAAACACCTTGGTTGCTTCTCTTGACAAAGACTGACCTTGTATCCATCCCAGAATGGGTTCCAAACTGATTATATCATGGCGGGGTTGCCTAGAAACAGAGTCTTTTACTTTACTGATTTACAGAATAAAAAAGTCAGGAAAAGAAATGTCTCAGCACCTAGGCAGATTTTAATGAAAGCATAAATATGAATGTACAACACAGCACATAAAAATACACATTCCACCAGGTAGAGAGGGACCTTAAATGGTGCCCTAGTGTTTTTTAAAAAGCCAATATTTGTCTGGTGATGCAGTGGGCTCTCTAATTCCTCAGAACTGGCTTGTTGGGTTGTCATGGGGTGTGTGTGGGAGCTTGGGTCATTAGACAAAGAGAGGAAAGCTGATTGGTTCTTACCACAGAAGCTACCCACAAGAAAGGCCTACCAAGTTCTTCCCAGGGGGAGATAAGACTCACCAAGTCTTTGCCTTGAAAAGAGGAAGATAATCAGGAAGATGGCCATCTTAAATGTTTAAGAGAATAGTCCATGATACTACACAGAGCTTTTCTTTCCTGTCTGTTTGTCTACCAGGAATCTATTCAGCTCCTAGGCTCTCACTATAACTAACCAAGAGGGTACTTACTAGAATTCAAGTTTCCAGGTATCTCATTAGCCACTCAGGTTTAAGTATAAAGGAAGTTCTTGATCTGTGCTTGCAATGAATACTCACATCATGTTTTATTTGTTCATCTGTGAAAATGCTTCCTGAATGTGTGAACGATATTTTCTGGAAAGGAGCTGTCTCTACAATACTGATTAACTGACTACAACAGTGTGTGGAGAGACTGAACTGCTATATGTCCAGGGGCTAATTACCTTATATCAGGCTAGCTTTAGTCTCCAGAATATCCATCCATGTCTTGCCCACCTCTGTTCCAGAAGTAGCATCCTGTGACTAATGGGTAGAACCCTTTTTAAGTCTGTTAACATAACCAACTGCTAGCCTCCACCAGCACAAAAACCAAGAGTGTCATCGGACAGAATCTGAGGCTTTCTTAGTTACTTTTGTTGTTGTGACCAAAGCACCATGACTCAGGCAACTTGTAAAAGGAAGCATTTAACTTGGGGCTTTGCTTACAGTTGCAGAGTAAGAGTCCATGGCCAATGATGGGGTGGGGGTGGGGAGCATGGCAGCAGGCAGACATGGTGATGGAGCAGAATCTGAGAGCTCAATCTGATACACGGGAATTAGGTAGGTAGAGACGAAAAATGGGGGGGGGGAGCTGGTGAGAATGGAAGGGTGTGGGCTTTTGAAATCTTAAAGCTCACCCCAAGTGACACATCTCCTCCAACAAGGCCACAGCTCCTCATCCTTCCTCAAATGTTCTACCAACTGGGGACCAATAATTCAGACACATGAACCTATGAGCCTTTCACACTCAAACCACAGCAAAGGCCAAGGGAAAAGCTTCTCCCATCTTGCTGTAGCCGCCTCTCTGATGCACCCACCAATGTATGTTGAACTTGCCTTGATTTATGACTTCCTATGTTCTGTAAGATTATAAACTTTATAAAGCTGCATCCGTGTTAGAACATAGACTCTGGGGTAACTTAAATCTGTGATCACAGTTACACAAAATGTGCCCCCAAAATATCTTCTATTCCCTTCAAGGTGAGAGCTGTGGGGGTTTTTTTGTTTTGTTTTGTTTTGGTTGTTTGGGTTTTTTTTTTTTTTGCATCAACAAATTACAATTTCTAAACGCGTTCATTCACCTTAACCATCTTAAGCAAGTGCCTCTAAGATAAATAATACTTAGAATAAAACTTATTTAACATTTTAGTGAATGAAACATCTATGGTTACAAACCACACTGAGTTTTTTCACACACAAAATTAAGACAGCAATTTTTTAACACTATAATAAATTGATTGAAATAAAACCCTTCAATCACAGCTTGAAAAAATTCTTTCAATATCCTGTATTCCACTTTATTACCCACAGAAAGTTTCCCTTGCTGTCTAGGAATTTTCAGCATTGATTGAGAACATTCTACTTGATTGCCAAATCCACCATGAAAAGGGATAGCCACAGGACTCGGAACATTGTACAAAACTCAGCAGGGACCAAAATGCCGATAATCAATTTTTTCTTTAGCAGCTCTGTAAAACAAAGAGAAATCAGAAGGAAAAGAAAATTACAGAATTGAGCCACCGTTTCTGGTTAACACGCACTAATTTTTAAATCGCATTGCACTCCTTGCTTTATAATGAGAAGTAACTGAGATGTATTGATGCAGAGAATCTCGCTCTACCCACAAGCAGCTGCAATCCACCACGTATCCACCCTCACACGGCTCCTATCTTGGGATAGTGGATCTTTCCTGGAAGCCCAGCTCAGACTCAGCTTTGGGATCCTCTCAGACCCAACAAAGAAGAGGACTAGAAATCATCCTCGTGGTCCCCTAGAAGCACTGGACATTTTGAGGATTAAGTACACAGAAATGTTTATGGAAGGAAGCATTGGAGAGAGAGAAAAATAAATGTGATGTAGGGTAGGAACACAGCTGAATTAAAGTAAAAAGAATGCATGTACACACTTATTAGCATCCGTTAGGCATTTTTTACACACTCCTTATGCAATGAGAGAATGTGATCAGAATGGTAGGGCAGGGAAGGGGGAGGGGAGTGAACGTGCTCCCAGACTGCCCTGGCCCTCGGGAATATTAGGAAGCTGTCAACAAGCTGAGCAGACAAAGAGGATCACCAGAGACCTCGCTCCTTAGTATTAGATTCAATTGTGATGGGCCTCTGAATTCTATACTGGAGTATTCTGCTCACAAAACAGGGTCGTTACTATTTAGCATCAAAGTTTGGAATTATGTCATCTTGTTTATCACTAGGCTGCTAGCAGTTCGTAATAATTTGTTTAAATTAACCGGGTGATAGGTTTAGCAGGTTTTGCAAGTGTGCAATTAAAAGAAAGGCACAAGTGAGGTTCTATGGCTTTAGTAGTAAGAGTTTACTGTTTATGTATGCTAGCTATGTCTGGGGTATCCGGAGGGCTTTCTATCATGGCCTGCTAGGGAAAGCCAACCTTGGGTCATGAGCGCTTACATCTTTGCGTTGCAGAAAACACACTCGTTGCTGTAAGTGAATCCATTAGTCCCACAGACTGGGTTCCATTCTCTGGTACACTGGTTTGGGAATGTTCTGTACTTGTCGCAATCTGGCTGTCAGACAGAAAGAGACGATTCAAGGTTTATCATATAGTGATCTCTGTGTGTGTGTGTGTGTGTGTGTGTGTGTGTGTGTGTAGGGGGTGGGAAAAAACCCAGCAGAATGGTTCAATATTAAAGTTTAAATTTAAATACAGAGGTACCCAAACACAAATATGTTATACATCTATGTAATCACACTTATTTACTTTGTGTATGTGTGTGTATGTGTGCTCGTGTGTGTGTGTGTGTGTGTGTGTGTGTGTGTGTGTGTCTGTTCACACGAGCACATGTACATGCATGTCACAGCATTCACGTAGGGGTCAGAAGACAACTTTCAGGAGTCTTTCTCCTACAAGGACCCCGGAGATTGAACTCAGGTTGTCAGGCTTGGTGGCAGGCACATTTATCCACTGAGCAATCTTGCCAGTCCAAATATATTGTATGACTGATACGTTTTTTTAAAAAAATAAACCTGATTTTTAAAAGCCAGCTAATCACTTACCCTTTAGTCTCTTGTCCCTCTGAACCACTCATGACAGACACATAACACTCATATATGTGAGCCTTTATATAGATGTGTAAGGTTGTATACAGATGTAAATAATGAGAGTATTAGTGACTTACAGAAATAGGCAACAGTGTGTATTTCCCTTCAGAAAAAGAACCCCCCCCCCACCATCCCCCGAGGATATCAACTGAACACAGCACAACAAGTTAACCATAAGGCTAGGTACAAACCTTCATAGCAAAGCTGTACAAGGAAACTCAGGAGAAGGAAATGATCCCAAGAGCAGATAAGAGAGTCAGAGACACTCCATTCCCACCATTAGGTGTCCCATAAAACACCAAGCTAACAACCATTAATATACACGCAGAGGATCTAGTGAAGACCCCTGTGGGCTCGGTCATGGCCTCTTCAGTCTCTGCGAGCTCTTAGGAGCCCTGCTTAGTTGATTCTGTGGACCCTGTTCTCTTGGTGTCCTCAACGCCTCTGACTCCTATGAAGCTGACAAAGTAATTGGTGTTAACTTACCTGACGTCGAGCTTCTTTGGAAAATGCAAAAGTAGTTCCTGAAACCAGCAAACAGAAGAAGAGTCGAGAATGCAATCAGGGAAGCACAGCCTAGCTACAGTGTGATGTGCTCACAGTACTTAGCAAAAGTCACCTGTGCAAAGTGCTTACTCATGACCTTCAAAGTAAGGAGGTGAAGAAGGAGTAGAATAACGCATTGGCAGAGTGATGTCAAATCTGGAAATGTCCCTTGCTGTCTACTAACTTCTAAAACTCTCCTTTTAAAGATACCACAGTTTGCCTTTATATATGGAATAACATAGAGGAACAGCCTTGTGGCAAAGCCACTTAGTTTGCCTTGCAGAAAAGACATTCAGAAAAATTGACTAGCATTGAATTGGGGTATCTTAGGTCTAATCATCCAGTCCCTTTATTTATTCTGAAATTTGGGATTTGTCGGTG
Organism: Mus musculus; assembly: GCF_000001635.26. Taxonomy (NCBI): domain Eukaryota; kingdom Metazoa; phylum Chordata; class Mammalia; order Rodentia; family Muridae; genus Mus; species Mus musculus. Next base: position 62,658,409 of record NC_000084.6, on the reverse strand, counting down.
GAAGAATCGATTTTCTCTCTAAGCACAGACCTCGGCTGACAAACCACAAACGATAACGTCAAGGGAGAGCCAGAGCTGGAAGACACTGTATGTGTCTATCTCATACATTGCATTCAGCAACACTGAAGTCCTGCAAAGCGAGATGAGGGTAAGTATCTCTTACCAAAGATTCGTGGGAACAACGTAAAATTCCAGAGTACTATTTTTAAGATATACGTTTTGAGTAACCGGCTTTCTGGGTACACACTGCTGTGCCCTGCTTCTCCTCCTGAGGTAATTCATTTCCTATGCTCCAGTTCTCTAAGACAGAGCATGTGTAAAAGCGAGTCGTTGGGGTAAGTTCTAAGGAACTTAATGCTTTCCATGCTATCGTTTGATGTTTCTGCTCCCAGCTGAACCCTTCATCTAGCTCTGAACTGCAATGGTTGCTTCCAGCATTGTGTGCTTGGGAAGGGGATAGCAGAAAATGTACTCACCATAGTAAAAGGGGACCACCAAGGCCAGGATGAAAGTGATTTTGATCCATAATAGAGAGGAAGACATTGTATCAAGTCTGTGGAGCAATCATTTAAGAGCTTCTATAACACATGTCCAAGTGAAAGTTTCTTACAGACCAAGAAGATACCACATCCTTTCCCCAGATTCCTAGTTAGGGTTCACATTACCCTCCCACTATACTTTTACAAATCTTCAGAATCAATAAGACACAGGCGACAGAGGTCCCGAATCCTCCTGGAGACTTCAAAGGCCTTCACTGTATTTATAAAGAGCTATTTATTTCCCCAGCTGGCTAAGCTAAGTAAGAGACTCGCTGCACTTCAGGAAATGCCCACATTGGAATTTCAGTTCTTCAGAAATAATTCTTTTATAAAGAAGGGAGCTTGAGAAGTTGTTATAGAAACAACTTCTGGACAGTTGCCAGGTGTCTCTGTGCCCCTCTTCGGGAACACTGAAGACAATGGAGAGACACCAACAGCTCTAGACATTGAAAAAGTTTAGCTTGCCTTCTCTTCTCAGTCACTTCCTTTCAGCTGAAGTTCTTATTGCTTTTTCTTTGAGAACCTTGTTCAGAAACAAGATCAAAAGCCCGACACCAGTGGATCAGAGCAGAAGTCTGTGTTCCCCATGGAGGCTGCAAAAGCTCACAAGATCCACCTCACTTGCTCTTAATGATTCTCTCAGTAGAAAGTTAGGAACAAATTGACCTGATTTGCCCAGAGGTAAAGAGAACAAGCAGGTAATTGATACACACACACACACACACACACACACACACATAAACACACACACAGAGCAAGGAGAGGGGGCGGGAGAGAGAGAGAGAGAGAGAGAGAGAGAGAGAGAGAGAGAGAGAGGAGTATTTCAAACTATTGGGTAAGAAAGAACAAAAGAATAAAAAAGAAAAGAAAAACAAATTTAAAGACTTGTGACTCAACAATTTTGCCTCATGGTTTTGTCAGAAAAATTAGACCAAATACTAAAATAAAACTAATATGCATATGCCTAACTTAACAAGAAATTTTTTTAGGTGTTTTGTTTTAAGGTACATACACCAGTGTCACACTAGGACATTTGCAAGCCCATAGCACCAATTTACAGCCAGGAAATTGTGTCTGTTGGACACTTTTTAACCTATGTCCATTTCAACAACCAAAACAGTAAATGTATTGTTTGTGTAAGCATCCTGGGCTGTGGTGTGTATGAATGTCACAAGGAACAGAAGTTTTGAGAACTAGATCTAGTTGCCAATTTGACTGGATAAAGGGATGCCTAGAGTTAGTAAACCATGTTTCAAATTAAGTCTGTGATGAGATTTTGGGAGAACCTTTTACAGGTCAATGAACTAAGCAGTTAAAATTCATCCTCAGTGTAAACTCTATCATCCACCGGGCTAAAGGTCTTGATGGAGCAGAAAAACAGAGGGGGAGTAGCTCTTGCCCACATTCTCCCTATGGCAGGTTCGTCCTTTCTTTCTTCCTTTCTTCCTTCCTTTCTTCCTTCCTTCCTTCCTTCCTTTTTCTTTCTTTCTTTCTTTCTTTCTTTCTTTCTTTCTTTCTTTCTTTCTTTCTTTCTTTCTACCTTTCTCTCTCTCTTTCCTTCCTCCTCCTCCTTCTTTCTTCTTCTTCTTCTTCTTCTTCTTCTTCTTCTTCTTCTTCTTCTTCTTCTTCTTCTTCTTCTTCTTCTTCTTCTTCTTCTTCTTCTTCTTCTTCTTCTTCCTCTCTCTCTCTCTCTCTCTCTCTCTCTCTCTCTCTCTCTCTCTGTCATTGGCAGTCAGGAGAATCCGACTACTTTTGAATGAAGACTTAGTCTAGTAGCAAGCATCATGGTGGGAGCCTCAGACCTGGTGCTTGGACTGGGGCTGCAGCCTTGGTCTCCCTCTCACTGATGTATCTTGAGCTGAGAAGCCACCAACGCCGCTCCCCCCCCCCCCACTTCTCAGTATGCACATGGCTCTTGGGATTTTCAGCTTTGATGAATACATCTATATGTTCTCTTGGTTTTGTGTCTTAGAGGAACCATGTTTGATGTGGATGTATCAGAAATCTGTTTGCTGGATTCCTTAAAAGTTGGACATCCAACCACCTGATGAACTATCCATTGGTAGAGTGACAAAGCTCTGCTGACTTAGAATCTGCAGTTGCTTCAAAGTTAAATATATCCTATGTCTTAGTGTGTAAGCTAAGTGTGTAATGGTTTAAACAGAAACCCTCATAAGGACAAAGGATAATTTCCAGGTACTTAGCTACTCTCCTGTCACCTATAAGTCACTAACTATACATCTCTCTAATCAACTTTGTTAGCAGTCTATTGAGTATGTCTTCTTTATTCTCCACTCTGATCCTAGAGAAGAAACCAAACAGATCAGCATAGCCTCATCATGTCTCTAGGACAGACAGGCATTGATACTTATCTTATTCAACGAAGAACTACCTTTAAAATATGAGGGACTGGCTTTTATTGATATTAAAAACATTATGCTGATAAGAACTGGAAAACTATCAGATCCCAGCCAACATAAACATTCAGATAAAGGACCTATTTCTAAACCTCCCTCCCTCCTTCTCCCACTCCCTCACTAATTAATACATTTTTGCCCATGAGTTCATGCCATTTGCCTCTTTCTATTCTACCTTGCCTGAGATGGGAATTGTGTCTGGTACCATCATGATTCCCTATGGGCCATGAGCACACTAACCCAAGCAACCTCTTAGACTCTCAACTGCTCAAAACCCTCCTCTAAGCCTACTAAAATTTTCGAGCAACTAGAATCTGACATATGTAATTTATTTAAAAAATTCTCATGTAATATGATATTTGGACAACTTTGGGAAATATCTCTTAGATCACAGGAACTGAAATATTTCTTAAACTATCATGGACTCAGACTTAAAAAAAGGACTCTAATACATTTCATAACACTGGTTAATATTTTATTAAGCAGAATATTTTAATAAGCAGATTCTTGGGGCTATACATTGAGTGGGGGGTTTATATCATGGAACATAACATTAAGATAAGGGTTTTGTTGTTTGTGATCAACTTGCTCTGTAGCCCAAGCTCAATCTTACATCATTCCTCTTACATCATTCCTCTTACATCATCCCTCTAGCCCCAGACTCATAAGTGCTAGGATTTAGGTGTAAGGACCACACCCTGTTTGGATACTGAGATTTCAAGTTATTATTTTATTAATGGGCACTAACAATAGGAATCCTGAAATGATAGTTTCTCACTGTTGAGCGTAACCTTAAATGCACAGTATTTAATCTTCTGCCATATAGTATGATTTATCTGGTCTTCTAAGAATGGGAGACTTTGATCAAGAGACTAATTGAAGAATTCACTGCAGAAAGATATCCTGATGATAGCCATTGGAATGTTTGGCTCCAGAAAATGTCAGCATTTGCCATAGTGAGAAAACTGAATAGGAACATCACTTTTCCTGTAGAATCCAAAGGGAAAAACCCATTCAAAATTAATCACACGTTTGGATAATTTATATGCTTATATACTTATAAGAGAGGATTTTTACTCTGGACATGCTAGAGAGATTATGCTTTATTCTTAAAGCAGCTGTGTCCACTTGCTTCTTGGGTCCCTGTATACCCTTTCTACACTGTGGGGATCCTTGGCAATTCCAACTTTCTCAGTCAAAACTCACATCAGATCCATGAAAGAAGAGCTATGGGTAATTGCAGCTCTGCTAAGAGGTACATACCACTTCGGAAGCAAACGGGCAGCCATTTATAAGAGTAGAAAGCCACATAAGGAAATGAGGAATAAAGGAGGCCATCGAGCCTTCAAACCACAAAGTCTTTCAGACTGAAGGAGAGCGAGACAGAGACAGAGAGACACAGAGACAAGTGTTCAGTTGAGAGTGCCTGTGCTCTCGGGGGGCGTGGGGGGGTGTTTAGAAAGACGACTTCCAGAGACAACCCGACATTACACGAGTTTCTTTTTTAGCATTAACTAGCTCATTATCCACAGTGAATTTTAAAGCTCAGCGTTCAATCCTATTCCTGGTCAGTTATGTAGCTAGAATGCTGCGAGATGGACTCTCATGGCATCTTGGAGATACGCCGCTTAACATTACAGTTTCAGAATCACACCCTTGTGTCTACGGCTCCACAGAAGTGCCTCACAACTCACCAAGTTACGTTAAATAAGTCAGTTTTCCAGAACACTCAACTCGGATATGTTGACAGTTCACAGTCTCAAGAGCTTGAAGTACATCCCTTCGGCTCTTATAAACTATCATGGTTGTCTTTGCCACAGTCCATGAGTCTAGATTACCAACGATATGAATTTTTATACCACTGGGTAATAATGCCTTATTCATGACTAGAAAAAATAAATATTCATGATCGCATTCTTACCTCAGTGCCTTGCAGAAAGTACATTTATTGCAATAAGTTTTTCCGCTAGTTGAACATACAGGATGATACTCTCTGGTACACTTGTCATTAGAATCCAGATATGGTCTACAGTCTATCTGTAAGACAGAGGAAGACAATAAGAATCATTTAGTAATAAACCCTGATGACAATAGTCTTAAAATATGGCATATATATATATATATATATATATATATTCAACACGAGATAACAATGTATATTCAGGATTAAAATCAAATACCTACACACCCACTATGCAGTAGCTAATGATTCTTAGTACTTTTAAAACAACATGCAAGGAGTTGTATTTTTTTTTTTTGGCAGTATTATCAGCTTTTAAAGAACACAGATATACTCAAATTCTAAAAAAAAAAAAAAAAAGGAGTAGAACAGAAATTTTAAAAATTGATGTCAGGTAAATGCACATAAATTTAATGAGATGTATACAGCCAAATCTTAAGTTGTTGTTCTTCATTTTGTTTTGAATTATATGTGCTTAATGGTCATATAATGTAGTTATTGAGAAGAACTGTATGCACTTATTATCTGAACCATAGAACGTCTAAGTGGACATTTCTGTAAAGGGCCAGAGACATGAAGTTCACTAATGTTCTTTAAATTATAAACCCTGTCGCAGAATTCCCATTTAAATACAGAGCCTTCCTGAAGATGGTGTCTTGGGAGCCAGTTCCCTGTTCTACATTCATTAAACAGTTGTTTTTCAGTGCTTGCTCTCTTTGTTTTCATTACCAGTGTGGGAGGCACAGCTCCTCCCACCTGCTTTTGTGATCCAGTGCACACTCTTCCTTCACTAACAGCCCCTTCACTAACAGCCTTCCCTTCCCTGGGCAGATCTGCAACACAGTAACCAACGCTTGAAGCGGAATTTGCTATTCGCTGTTCTGTCATCTTCAATAAAACACACATACACTACCTTTAGATATTTTGTATAGTTTTAGAAATCTTGATAGCTTGTGTGTGTGTGGGGGGGGGATAGTGCTTGCTTTTATGTAACCTTGTGATCTTTATGCATGCTGACACTTAAAAAGATATAGAAAGGTATAGTCTATTTTCAGTCATAATGATATAGTATACTATATAATGTATTATTTATATATTTTTCTACCATTTTATGACATATATACATAGACATACACACACTTTTCAATATGAATAACTACTATTTATTTGGGCTGGAGAGATGGCTCAGTGATTAAGAGCACTGACTGCTCTTCCAGAGGTCTTGAGTTCAATTTCCAGCAACCACATGGTGGCTCCCAAGCATCTGCAATGGGGTCTGATGCCCTCTTCTGGTGTGTCTGAAGAGAGCAATGGTGAATACATTAAATAAATAAATAAAATTTAAAAAAAGAATTAGAATTTTTTTAATTACTATTTATTCTCCTAAAATTGATAATTAGTATACTACTTTCTCTTTGTTAGAATAAATAATTTTACCCTAAGTATACTTTTTGTATCTCAATATTGTAAAAACTAGCTAATAATTGCCAATAGGTTTCCTATGCATATTACCACTTAGATCATTCCTAGAACATACCAATGTGGTTTTACACTGCTTGGTAGATTGTGTTAATTGACTTTGGTATAATAACACTTGCATAAGCACATATTTTCATTTCTTAAATCTTTGTATACCATAGATAATCTTACTGAGATTCTAAATTGACAAACATTTAAAATTGTATTTCAAATTCCAAATGAACTAGTGACTTACTTTAAGTTTGGGTGCTGATAGGAAGGCAGTTTCTATGGCAACAAAAACAATTTTAAAAATAAGCAGATCACAAATACAATGGTAGCAGAAACTTCAGCAATCTATTCAAAGGGCTGCCGCCAACGAGAGGAGAAGTCTATGCTAGTAACAAAAATAAAACTCTCCAGTATATCTATATACTTAAAAAAACCAATTAATACTAACTAGGCAAATGAGCTCAGTGAAAAATTATATATTGTTTTCAATAACTTCTAGTGAAATTGTCAAAATCTCTGTGATGAGACCATCTTTTACAAGATTTACAGTATAGATAACTAATTAGTATAGGAGGAAATGCTGAGCCAAAAGTTACTTCAAAACATTGTTCTCTATTATCAGGACATTTGTCAATATTTAAAACAACTTCCTTATGAAATGTAAATGATAAAAAGTGTCAATGTCCGGAAAGAGTCTTTTCCTTACACATGTCTGTCTTTGATTCGGGGACTGGGAACTAAAAGTATGTAACAATTCCGAATGTTAAAGCACACCAGACTTAGAAAAGAGGATTTCTTCTTGTACTTTGCATTTAACAACCATAACATCACCCCAAAATACCAACTATGAAAATTAGTCCAAAGACCCTAGATTGAGCAGTGGGCAGTGTTCTAAATTCTGCTGCATGTGGCTCAGCACCATTCTGTGTCTTTCTCTACCGTACAAAATAAAGTTAGGTATCTTTTGACAAGTTGTTTAGAGCCTGCTTTCTCTTCTTTTTACCAATTTAAGAATTGAAAGGGGGCAGTAAAACAACCATTCAGCTCCTATCTTAACTATAGGAACACACCGGGAATTCTACCCAAGACTGAAAACTTACCAGCATACAAAGCAATGGCCACATTGATGACAAAGGCATTGGACCATAATGAGGATAACTTCATTTGAGCAAATCTGTAGGGAAAAAAAATCATTCAGAAAGTTTGTTATGAGGAACATGGCTGCATTAAGAGTAGACACGATCAGTTGAACCTGGGATTTCTTATTGCCAAGAAGTGTATCTAAGACAATTTGGACATCAAGGAGGAGTATGAGCCTGTCTTTCTCTGAAGCAATACTGTAAGTGCTGCACACGGCTGCTGTCTCCCCCTGGCAGTACTTGGCAGTGATGGGTACTGGGGCTGTCTTTCTCTACAATACTAACAGCAATGCTTTGTATTTAGCCATCTTCCTAATGGTATGTACCTCATCTACCTTATGCAGAAAGGTGGTGGACTTAAGGACAGACCTCTGGAGACCTCTGGCTCTCTTTGTTCACTCTTCTTCAATTATAGCCTTCAAGGTAACTCTCATTTCTTGATATTTAAGTGAGGACCCTGATAAAGATAAATGGTGACCTGGGGCAGGTAAGACCCAGAAGTATGTTGTCCGTTTCCCAGAAGCTGTAAAACAGGTCCATGAGAGGTACTTACCAAGTACTTCTCAATAGATCATCTCTTGGCAGCAGGTGTTCCAATGCAGGACCTCCTGTACCTAGAAATATGAGTGCAGTTATTGATCCTAACACAGATAAGGAATGTGAATACTTTGTTCATTCTAGAGAATTAAGCAGGAAAAGGGGAGAGTCAATTTTTGGATTTAATAAGGCCCTATGTCCTTAATAGTTTTATAAACTAAATATATATTGGCATTTTTTTCTAGAGCGATATTAAAACTTGTGGAAGTAACGCTCCACAATTACTACTGTGAACATATATATTGTTAATATATATGTTTGGATTGTTTCTGTGTTTCTAAAGTGCAGGTGAGGTACAGTCAGCTTCTGAGTGCAGTCAGGAATGGAAATTCAGAAAAATAGTGGCTTGTGACTATTAATACTGTTTTATCATGTGCTAAATAATGAATGAGCTAAAGAACAGATCAGAATTTAATGCACAAAACACTGGGAAGTGACTGACAAAACTAAGTGTCTTTCAACATGCCACATGCCGCTAAAACATTCTTCCCAGGAGATTCAGAGCTTCACACGCCCAGAGAAAGATAGAATAAAACTCTGAAATCAAGAAGGTGACCTGCTGTCTTAGGCACTGCCAAGTGAGAAAAGCAAATGTAAATCTTGTGAGAGGAAGGAGAATAATGATGCAATTATAAGTTAACGAAACAGAATAGGAAGACAGTACAAACACGCAAGAATGCCAAGAGCTAGTTGTTTGAAATGTGAAACAGCCTTAAGAACTTTCGTGAGATTGCCCATGATAAGTGAGCAGTAGCTCAGGGTACTCAAATCGGGAAGAAAAGAGGGAGCAGTGGCTGAGAGTACTCTAATCAGGAAGAAAGGAAAGAGGCAGTGCCGCAAACCCCACAGGAAGAAAGTCACTGATGGTGAAATGTGAGAGGTCAGAGGAAGAAAGTCACTGATGGTGAGATGTGGGAGGTCAGAGACTCCTACCATGCTCAGGTTGCTCTCTCTGTGTTGTGCTTGCTGTATGAGATGTGAGCTCTCAACTCTTAAGCTTCCAGCTCCAGATGCCATCCTCTTCCATGTTGTCCCTGTCATTATGGCTCCCAACCCTTTGGAACCATAAGCCCAGATAAACCCTTCCTACTGTAGGCTTCCTTTGTCATGGTATTTGATTACAGCAAAAGTAACTAATACAGCTGCCTTCACTCCTGACTTCAATAACAACAACAACAAAAATAGAGGATTTGTAATAATAATAATTAAAGGATAAATCATGAATTCAGGAGGAAGGGGTAGGGATATAGTAAGATTGGGGGAGAAGGAGGATTGAGAGCTATAGAGATATATCTTCTCACAAATAAAATTACTTAAAAGTATTAATAGATCTTAAAGATAAATGATAGTGTATTTAACAAACTATTCTAAAACCAGTATTTCTTGACACTCAGCTTAAAACATTTTTACAAGACAATCTCTTATGAATTTGCATGAAAATCTGAAAAAAAAAACAGAAGCAAGTAGGAACCAGCAACATACACACCATTATAACCGACTTGAGTGCATTTATCACACAGATTACAAGACTAATATTTTATCAGTATAATTAAAAATATGCATTATCATGAACAAAATTAAATACAATCAATTAATTAAAAATATGCATTATTATTTCAATAGATGCATAAAAGCATCTAGCAGAAATGATACCCTTGAATAGTAAACACACTTAATAATCTAGGAATAGCTGTAAATTGCATCCATCTGATGAGGATATCCATGGATACCACACACTACTATCATATTTGCTGTTGAGTACCTCAACCTTTCTACCTGTGGTTCAAGATAAGACAAGGGGTCTATCACACATTGCTTAATATAGGGCCCTTTAGGTCTTCAAGAAGGCTCAGAAACTAAAGAACACTATGTCTGATGACCCAAAATTACTAACTGGAACCCACATGTGCAGTACAACCAGTTTAAGCCTATCACCGACTAGTTTAAAAATAAATGAGACTCAGGCTATGGCTATTGGATTTGATTTTGACAATTACTGGGGGGTAACCTCTAATCTCCTCTTCTAACTGCTAGCCTGCCTGCTCTTTCCCAGTGGTGTATCCCAGATACTTGCTGTTTCTCCTGGCCACGTGATCACGGTCTATCTCCTCTCACAGTGGCTTCTTCTCTTCCTCTTGTTCTTCCTCTTTCTTCTCTTGCTGTCCTCCAACTAGGTCATTCCAAACCTACCTATCTCTAATCCTTCCAGTAATTAGTTGCAGCTAGTTTTATTTAACAAATAGTTTTAAATCAAGGAGCAAGGTTTGCACAGCAAAAGATTGGTATAGAATTTAGCATTACAATACACAGGAACAAGCTTTAGCCCACATGATGGATGGAGAGAGCTGACTCACTCCTGAGGTCCTTTGACCTCTGCGCACCCACACTACTGCACGTACACCTCCACGCACAACCTCCTACATACACACAAGAATAAGAAATGAAACAATTAAATATAAATAAGTAAAACAAACTAGGGCATCTTGATTTAAAATGGTGCTCAAGTTGGAAAGAAACAAGTACAATTGTCTTGATTTTCAAATTATATAATCTTTTATGTGAAGACTCCTATATTAGTCACCAAAACCATAACTCACAAATGAATCATCAAAGTTGCAATATACACATGAGAACATAACTTTTTGTCCAATTTCTAAGTAATTCATGAACAATCCAAAAAAATGAAGAAAGTAATTCTACTTTAATAATACCAGAATAAAACACCTTTTTGTTAATTTAATAAAAGATGTGGCAAAATAATAATATTAGGTTAGGGAAAGTAACCACATAAGTAACTATTATATATGGAATAATGAATTTAATAAATTCTGCACATTTATTTTAATGCTATTTATAGGAAGTAATTTGTCAGATATTTTTTAGTATTGTAAATTTTTAAGTTAGTCATGAGTACTGAGTTTTTAGAATATTTGAGAGATCACTATAAAAATATTTATATAAATAAAAAAGTATGTTTACGATATTATAAAATAGAACTCATACTCTAAAGGATTGGATGAATTCTGGTTTGTCTCTGCAAAATAAAATACATTATTTATAATAAATGTGTCTTTAGGATTCACTGAATAAATATCTGAAACAATATTTTTCTTTTCATCTCTGATTTTATTAATTTTGGTCTTCTCTATTATCTTTTAGATAGTTGGCTAAATGTTTGTCAATCTTGTTAATCTTTTCAAAGGATCAGCAAAGAATTGATTGCTTATATTTTTGTTTTTTTTTAAATCTGTTTCATTAATTTTATCCAGCCCTAAGTCTTGTCTATTGGGGGTAGTAGAGTATTAAATCACCCACTATCATTGTGTTTGGGTCAATTTCTGGTTTAAGACCTAATAAGATTATTTTATGAAATCAGGTACTTCTTTGGTGGATAAATGTTTAGAATTAGAATATCATCTCAGTGGATTTTTATTTCAATAAGTATGAAATGTCCACTAGCATATCTTTTCATTAGTTTTCGTTTGTGATCTATTTTTTCAGATATTAGAATAGAATAGTCTGTTTATTTCTTCATTCCATTTGCCTGGAATACCTTTTCCCATTATTTTATGTTAAAATAATCATATCTATCATTGATGGTAAAGTGGTTTTTATTAGAGGCCACAAAACATGGATCTTATTTTTTAATCCAATTTGTCAGTATATGCTTTTTAAAAAATATATATATTACATAATTTCACATTTCCCCTCCCTCAACCTCCCCATGCACCCCCTTGATTGCTCTCAAATTGATAGCTGCTTCTTTTTTTTTTAATTTTTATTACATATACAAACACACTCCTAAATATGTAAACACAACTTGTTCAATCCCTACTGAGGGAACCTCAATGTTGGCTCAAGACACCCTGTATTAGTCAGGGTTCTCTAGAGTCACAGAACTTATGGATAGTCTCTATATAGTAAAGGAATTTATTGATGACTTACAGTCTGCAGTTCAATTCCCAACAATGGTCAGTAGTAGCTGTGAATGGAGGTCCAAGGATCTAGCAGTTGCTCAGTCCCAGAGGGCAAGCAGGCGAAGGAGCAAGAGCTAGACTCCCTTCTTTCAATGTCCTTATATGGTCTCCAGCAGAAGGTGTAGCCCAGATTAAACAAAGAAGATGCATACATAAAAAGATGGCGGAAGCCAGGCTGTGTTTACAACTGAGAATAGGAACAACCCTTAGTTAAGATCAGCTAAACACAGGAGCCAGGTGAATGCTCTGATGCAATGCTAGTCTATTGTTAAACCCACCACCAGGGTCCTTTAGGATTATGCTATTCCTCTGGGCCTAGTGAAAAACCCGCACCAGGGGAATTCTGTTCTACTGACCCTTTCATGAATAATACTACAATCTACCTATTTCCTAGGCCATTGTGTATTCCTGTGTATGGGTGTGACTCAGCTCTTGTCCTAAGTAATTACTATGTAGACTAGCCGTGAGCTTTTCTAGCTCTATTCAAGGAAATAGTAATGCCTGATTATTTTCACTGTCTCTACTAGAAGTGAATTTGAATGTTACTGAATAGGTAACATTCTTACTGAATTCTAAGCTCAGGGATCGGCTTCAAGGACTTTCTAGAACATTGGAACACCGATGGAGGCTTAGCTATATGTCAAAATCAATCCTTAAAGGCACTTATAATAAAACAATACTGAAGGAGAGCACACGGATCCATATACCAGACTAACATGGGGACAAGTTTCTAGTATACATGATATGGGAATGCCAAGATTCCAGGAGGCTAAGTTTCCGTGAAACTCTTTGCCTCAGGACTGCTTCCAGGTTTCTAAACCTGTCACATGAGTCACTACTGGAGTGAATGTAGCAGATGATCAATTTGGGGGCTCTTCCTAGGAAAGACTATTTTTCCCACTCTCAGCGTTAATTATATGCCTGTAGTTCTTTGTCTAGGGTTGAGGTCCCGTGAGATTTCTTTCTCCTTTCCATGTCAGCATATCTATTGGGTTGGTCTTTTTTTTTTCTGGCCTTGTTTAGGTGTCCATGCTGAGGGAGCTTCAGGGGTGTAGCTTCTCTGACATGTCTAGATGAAACCTTACAGCAAACTGCCTGTTGCCCTGGCTCTTACAGTCTTTCCATCTCCTCCTTTGCTACGATGATCAATCTGTGAGCCTTATATGCCAGAGTAGAATTTCACTGCAGATCTATCAGTTGGGACTTAACATTATATTGTCACTTGTTCTTTGAATATTGCTCTCTTGTGGTTTTCTATAATGGTCTCTGTGGTGGTTTGTATATTCTTGGATCAGGGAGTGGCACCATCTGGAGGTGTGACTTTGATGGAATAGGTGTGACCTGGTTGGAATAGGTGTGTCACTGTGGGTGTGGGCTTAAGACTCTCACCCCAGTTGCCTAGAAGTCAGTCTTCCACTAGCCGCCTTTGGATGAAGACATAGAACTCTCAGCTCTGCCTGCGCCATGACAGCCTGGATGCTGCCATGCTCCCACCTTGATGATAATGGACTGAACCTTTGAACCTCTAAGCTAGCCCCAATTAAATGTTGTTTTTTATAAAACTTGCCTTGGTCATGGTGTCTATTCACAGCAGTAAAACCCTAACTAAGACAGTCTCCATCTGTTACAAGGAGACATTTCTTATTAAGGAGGGATGAGAACTCTACTTACGTGTGTTAGTATAAGCATAAATATATAGTTAACAACTATGAGGATTTAATTCAAACAGTAGTTGTAGATTCTCCTAAAAGATTCGTGGTTTACTATACCCCCAACCCCCAGGTAGTTGGCTAGGTTTTCAGTACCAGACATGATTTCCCTTTGAAGAGCATGCCTTAAATACGATTAAACAGCTTTTGGTTACTGCCAAGGTATGCATGTCACTACTGGACCCTTAGGGAAACTGTACCATTGTTTATATTATTTATACTGTTGGTCTTCTCATAGTGCCAGATTTCATGAGTGGTTTGATCATGGATTTTGTTTTGTTTTTTGTTTTGTTTTGCTTTAGATTTAACGTTTTCTTTGATGGGCCTATTCATTTCTTCTACCTTGTTTCAGCGCCTGAAATTTTTGTTTTTCCTCCCTGACTGCAGTCTGTTGATGAGGCTTAGCTCAGAGCTTTTTGTTTGGCTTTCTGAGTTCTTCATTTTGAATTTACTTAAGTTTGGTTTAATTTTTTAAAAAGTATTCTCTTTCTTTATTAAATTCTTTCATATTTTGAATTGTTCTCATTGTTTAATTAAACTCTGTATTTTCATGAACTTCCTTAAGGGGTTTATTTATATCTAGTTATAATTTTGAACACGTTTCTCTGATCCTATATATTTACCCTCTTTCTTTTTTCTTCTTTTTTTTTGATTAGATATTTTCTTTATTTACATTTCAAATGTTATCCCCTTTTCTAGATTCCCCTCCAAAAACCCCCTATCCCTTTCAACCTCCCCATTCTCACCAACCCACCCACTCCTGCTTCCTGGCCCTGGCATTCCCCTATACTGGGGCATAGAACCTTCACAGCACCAAGGGCCTCTCTTCCCATTGATGACAGACTAGGCCATTCTCTGCTACATATGCAGCTAGAGCCATGAGTCCCACCAAATGTTTTCTTTGATTGGCAGTTTAGTCCCAGGAAGCTCTGGGGGTACTGGTTAGTTCATATTGTTGTTCCTCCTATGGGGCTACAAACCCCTTCAATTCCTTGGGTACTTTCTCTAGCTCCTTCATTGGGGACCCTGTGCTCAGTCCAATGGATGGCTGTGAGCACTCACTTCTGTATTTGTCAGGTACTGTCAGGAGACAGCTTTATCTAGCTCCTGTCAGCAAGCACTTGTTGGCATCCACAATAGTGTCTGGGTTTGGTGGTTGTTTATGGGATGGATCCCTAGGTGGGACAGTCTCTGGATGGTCATTCCTTCAGTCTCTGATCCAGACTTTGTCTCTATAACTCTTTCCATAAGTATTTTGTTTCCCCTTCTAAGAAGGATTGAAGAATCCACACTTTGGTCTTCCTTCTTCTTGAGCTTCATGTGTTTTGCAAATTGTATCTTGGGTATTCTGAGCTTCTGGGCTAATATCCACTATTAGTGAGTGCATATCATGTGTATTCTTTTGTGACTGGGTTACCTCACTCATGATGATATCCTCCAGATCATCCATTTACCTAAGGATTTCATGAATTCATTGTTTTTAAATACCTGAATAGTACTCCATTGTGTAAATGTACTACATTTTCTGTATCCATTCCTCTGTTGAAGGACATCTGGGTTCTTTCCAGCTTCTGGTTATTATAAATAAGGCTGCTATGAACATAGTGGAGCATGTGACCTTCTTACATGTTGGAACATCTTTTGGGTATGTGCCTAAGAGTGGTATTGCTGGATCCTCTGATAGTACTATGTCCAACTTTCTGAGGAACTGCCAAACTGATTTCCAGAGCAGTTGAACCAGCTTGCAATCCCACCAGCAATGGAGGAGTGTTCCTCTTTCTCCACATCCTCGCCAGCATCTGCTGTCACCTGAGTTTTTGATCTTAGCCATTCTGACTGGTGTGAGGTGGAATCTCAGGGTTGTTTTGATTTACATTTCCCTGATTACTAAGGTTGTTGAACATTTTTTAGATGTTTCTCAGCCATTAGGTATTCCTCAGTTGAGAATTCTTTGTTTAGCTCTGTACCCCATTTTTATAGGATTATTTGGTTTTCTGGAGTCTAACTTCTTGAGTTCTTTGTATGTGTTGGATATTAGCCCTCTATTGGATTTAGGATTATTTACCCTCTTTCAGTGATTTAGGACCTTCATGGTTATTAGTAATGCATCATTTATATATGATATTATCCATCAGTTGGTCATCCACACATTGCAATATTAACTGTTCTCCTAAGTCAGGACAATGCAAATCTGTGCCATGCATTTTCCAGATCAAAGGAGGGTAATCTTAAACCTACATGGGAGCACAATCTAATGAGATTGTGAGCTAGAATGCCAAGCAGTTGTCATTCATAAACAACAGAGATGGTTCTTCCAACAACAAACAAACAAACAAACAAACAAACAAAAAACGAAGCTCTATGGATGGAGCAGCAAGAACTAACTAATCATTGCTATGATTCCAGGACATTTCTAGCAAAGAATTAGAATGTAATATAACTGCTAGAGATTCTGAACAATTTTATTTACAACTTGTAGGTATTGGGAAAGATCATTATTAATCATGTAAGGTAATTCTAGCTAGGAGAATTTATGTGTTCTATGGATTCTAGCAGGTGCTAATCAAATTTCACTAAAATCATTTAAAAGTGATTCAGAGACCAGATAAGGCATGAAGCCCCAAAGGGTATACTTATCTGGTATTCATTCAGGTTGAGAGTAGAGTCCCACGTTGTCCCTTTAATGTAATCCTGATAAAATTCTTTATTTTGCCCAGTGTATGTGTAGCTTAGTTGTGCCTTTTTTTTTTTCCTCATAGGCTTGGGAGGAAGCAGTTATGAAATTTCTTGTTTTATTTCTAAGAGGGACATCTGTAGCTTCAGAGAATGTTCTAGAATAAGTTGCATTTCTAATTGTAGGGAGAGGAGTTACTTTTAGCAGGACATTTAATTTATAAAATAGGCCCAGACCAAGAAGGAGTATCAATACCCTAGCACCCACAGAAAACTGTGTTAAAATCATATCCCTAACTGATATTTAAACAACTGGAGAGAAACAAATCTACCTGAGTTTTTCCGACACTTCCATAACTAAGGGGATGGTATGTGTCTTTTCTCTCAATTTGGTGTTTAAATAAAATGAATAACTTTGAGGTCCCAAAGAACAATCAAATAGGCCCGTTCTTCATTGTCAGTTGTACCTGGGCGTCCCATGAGGAAGTACCAATAGGAATTTCAAGTCCATGGGAGTCTTCAGGCCTCTTCAGTTCTGATGAGCATCTTTCCCTCCTCAGCATCAGGGAGCCTGCTTCCTGGTGTCTGTTCGAATGGCAGGAAATTCATTTTCCCAGTGACTTTCATGCCTACAGAGGAGACATACAGCTTTTTTTCCCTTCCTCTCTGTGTACTGACTTAATGGTAATCTTTTCTTCCTAGTGAACTGTCTAAACTCCAGCACCACAACCAAAAAGCAAAAGCTTTGTCTCACATCTTGCCTTAATGTGTTTCGTCTGCTAAAAGTCTTGAAAGTGCTATTCAGATATTGAAAAGGCTCATGCCAAAGGCCTAGTCTAGCTTTTTGTAATGCTTTTCATATGTCTGGAACATTGGGTTTTGTAAAGATCAGGTTAACCAACATGACATTTTCCTGGCTCTTTGTGGTCTGAGTCTGTGTATCTCAGAGAAGCCTGGCATATTATCTCCAGTAAACAAGAAGGATCTTTAGTAGGCATTTGTAGTGTTTCTTGTACCTTATAAAAACTTATTAATTGCTCCTCATCTTAAATTTTGTTGGAATGCTTCTGCAATAGTGGCCTAAACCACAATAGTCACTGCCTTATTCATTCATAGGGTGTTCCCAGGATCTTCTAAATGAAGTCTGAGCAATTCTTTCCTTGCTTTGTTAATGGCCCTTCTCTTTTCTTCCCATGATCACACAATAATATATAAATGTCAGTCCAGGACAGATGATAAAGAGTGGAAACAGAATAGAACAGCTTGTTCGTGTGTGGGATTCTTTTTATAGGTGGGTATTATTTCTGATTGTACTCTGATTTAAGCAGCTAGTTGCCTCTGTTCATTTGCCCCCTAAGGAGTTTTAGCATAATAAAAATCCCCTCCTTGAGTTGGCACCGTGTCTGAATTGTGTTTCCTGTAATATCTGAGGGGGAGAAATACCAGGAAAGCAATGGCAGAGTGGGTTGATGGGTCATATGCCCAAACTCAAAGCAGAAAACGGAGACAAATCTAGATGACAGGCAGATTCTGGATAGAGTTCTTACAAATATTCTAATTCCAAGCAAACACTCATCCATTTGGCCTCATCTTTCTCTCATAAGATGACAAAGGAAAGTAGGGAAACAGAGGGTGCTCGTCAGCACACAACTCAAGGCCATCTACCTTGCTAGGCAGGAAATCAGACGACTTTCCCAGAAGCTAGTCCTTAAAATCGGGAATGGTAGCACAAGGTCACTTGCATTGGGATGGAAAAAATACAGGCCAATGTTAGGGAAGATGGCTCTGGAGGCTAAAGGGAACTTAAGTGAATGTTCCTCAATGGCAGGCCAGTCTGCCATGAAGGAATAGACATCTGATGTCTCATCAAAATTTTAACTGTGAAAAGCCTGGTTCTTCTGACTAGAGAGAGATGGGGGGAGAGGGGGAGTGAGAGGGGGAGGGGGTGAGTATGTGTGTGAGTGAGAGAGAGAAAGAGAGAGAGAGAGAGAGAGAGAGAGAGAGGGAGCGAGGGAAGGAGGGAGAGAGGGAAGAAGGGAAGAGAGACCCTCACTGGGAACAAAAACAAGCTGGCAAATTGAAATACTGGTGTTTGTATCCAAAAAATAGTTTATTTATCTTAGAGTTTGTAGGCATAATGCTATTCAGGGAATTTTGAAGAGAAACAGAGATAGACACATATCTAATAGATGCATTAGATTTATTCTGTTGCTGGAGTTATACACCATAGCTAAGATACCTTGTTTGGGTATTTGGTCCCAGAGGAGAAAAGAGTCCCACATGGCAGCTGCAGGCATAACTGCAGAAACAAAAGCTGAGAGCTCACATCTCCAAATGCAAGCATGAAGCAGAGACAATGAACTAAAAATGGTGGTAGGGTTTTAGCCCAAAAGTCCATCCCTAAGAAACACTCCAGCAAAGCTATTCGCGCCTCCTAAACCTCCCCAGGCATCCTCACAAACCTTGCCAAAGAGGATACTATCAAGAAATTTTAATTTCTGTAGACACTGCATAGGAGTGAAGACTTTATTGGTAGTTTGTAATTATAAATAAAGATCACATTTGTTCATGTATCTCAAAGCCACTTTCAATATTATGTGGAAAAGTTATTCTTTAGTTTGGGAATTATAATATAATTACATAATTACTCCCTTACTTTTTCTCCCTCCGTATCTTCCCATATAACTACCCCACTTTGCTCTTGTTCAAACTTATGGCTTTTTCCCATTAATTGTTGTTATACACATACAAGTCTATATCCCTAGATATAAAGGCAATTCCAGCAAGCCCATAGCCAACAACAACTTAAATGGAAAGAACCTTAAAGGAATTCTACTAAAATCAAGAATAATACAAGGCTGTCCACTCTTTCTAATATAGTACTCAAGTCTTAGCTAGAGCAGTATGACAACTTAAGGAGATCGAGGAGATACAAATTGGAAAGGAAGAAGTCAAAGCATTGTTATATTCAGATGCTATGATATTCTATATATAAGTAACCCTGAAAGTTCCACTGGGGGAGCTCCTATAGCTAAGAAGCACTTTATTAAAGTAGCTGAATACAAAATTAACTCAAAAGTCTGGAACCTAGACATTTACAAATGGACTGAGAAAGAAATCAGGGCAACAACAATACCCTCAAATAATATAGAAGCAATATCTTAGGGTAATTCTAACAAAACAGCTGAAAGACTTCTACGATAAGAACTTCAAGTTTTCAAAGAAAGAAATTGAAGAAGATATTAGAAGATGGTAAGATCTCCCATGATCATGGATCAGGATTAACACAGTAAAAATGACCATCCTACAAAAATCTACAGACTCAACACAATCCCCATCAAAATCTCATCACAATTTTCAGAGACGATGAAGGGATAATTCTCAGCTTCATAAGGATCAGCAAGTGACTCAAGATAGCTAAAAATAACCCTGAACAATAAAAGAACTGTGGAAGGTCTCACCATTCCTGATTTCAAGTTTTACTACAAATCTATGGTATTACAAATATCATACTGGCATAAGAGCAAACATGTTGATCAAGTTCAAGACCAAGATATAAGTTTTGATTTTTTAAAAAAGAAAAAAAAAAGGCAGAATTACATACTGGAGAAAAGATCACCATCTTTAACAAAGGGTGCTGGTCAGTCTGGATAGCTGCATGTAGAAGAATGCAAATAGATTCATATCTATCACCTTGCATAGAACTCAACTCTGAATAGATTGAAGACTTCAACATAAAACCAGATACACTGAGCCTGGTATAGAAGAGAAAGTACGGAACAGCCTTGAACTCATTGGCTTAGGAAAAGACCTTCTGAACTTTCTGAATTGATAGCATAGCCACTAAGATTAACTATTCTTAAGTGGGACCTCGTGAAACCGAAAGGCTTCTATAAGGCAAGAGACGTCCATTCAGACAAATAGCAGCTTACAGGATGGGAAAATATTTTTAACAACTCCACATTCAATATAAGACTAATACATAAAATACATAAAGAATTCAAGAAACTAGATATAACAACAATAATAATAATAATCTAATTAAAATGGGGTACAGATATAAACAAAATTTTCAATAGAGGAGACTCACTGGTTGGGAAATAGTTAAAGAAATGTTCAACATTCTTAGCCATAAACTTAACAAGAAATGCAAACAAAACTACTTTGAGATATCATCTCACTCCCATCAGAATGTCTAAGATCAGTGACACAGTAGTAAGCTTATGTTGGTGAGGGTGCAGATTAAGAGGAACACCCATCAGTTGCTGGTAGAAGTGAAAACTTGTACGGCCACTATGGGAATCAGGATGGTAGCTCTTCAGAAAGATAGAAATCAATCTACCTCAAGATCTAGCTATACCACTCTTGAGCATTTACCCAAAGGACACTGCATATACAATGCTGCTCTATTCAGCCAGAAACTGGAAACTGCCTAGGTGTCCCTCAAAAGAAGAGTGAATAAAGTAAATGTGGCACATTAATACAATGGAGTATTACTCTGCTAAAAAAAACTGATATTGGCAGACAAATGGATGAAACTAGAAAAATCATTCTGAATGACATAACCCTGACCCAGAAAGATAAATACAGTATGCATTCACTTATATATGGACATTAGCTGTTAAACAAATGATAACCAAGCTTTGAGTGTTGGGGTAGATCTGGCTGGGTGGAAAGATTAGATGTGGGAGGGCCTTGTAGACTGGAAAATAGGTAGGGAGGGTCAGAGCAGAAGCCTAGAGATCAGATGTGATTCCTGTAGGGAAGGCCACACTAGGCTGTGACACTCATTATGGGACCCAAGCTCCATCTGGTAGGTTGGGGAGAGGTCAGGAAGACTCACAGGGTTAGACCTTGGAGAAGGAGGTCAGAAGTCTGGCTGGGTGGATAGGTCAGATGCAGTGCAGTCTAAGAGAGGTTTTGATTATACCTTTATCTACATATCTCTTGGACATTTGTTCTTTTAATATCCTACTTTGTATGAGTTCAGAATGATGTCATTGCCTCATTTGCCAAATCCATACTTTTAGTTTTAGTGTTTTTCAAAAATAAATGTCAGTTTTTCCTCTACATAACTTTAATATTAATAAGCTAAGTTCAAGGGGGATAAAACCTGTCTATTGTATTGACTTTAAAGAAATTACTTGTAAATTGTCATAGGATGAGCTGACATCTTAAAGATCTTCTATCGCCATAAGCAATGGCATGAAGTGTTTCTCAAATTGCCCACGAATACTTTGATAGTTTCCAGGGCTGCTTTCGAGGTTTCAATGAGATTTATGCACTGCCTGTTCAGCACATTCCTCCTGTTGTATTTATTGGCATTTTGAAAAGGTTGGATCTACTTTTAATTATTTCTTCCTATTGGCTATTTCTAGGGCATATCAAGTAACTGAGTTTAACAAATCAATTCCATATCCAAATAAAATACAAAATTGCCATGATTTGATGTATGTTTTAAATTAAAAAGTTCATTTTGAGAATTTGGTACATGTACACAATAAAATATGATCATACCTATTTCCTCTCTTCTGATTTCAGGAATGTACTTTTCGAGACTCTCCCTCACAACTTCATGTCTTATATGTTTGGTTTTTCTTTTCCTTCCTTCCTTCCTTCCTTCCTTCCTTCCTTCCTTCCTTCCTTCCTTCCTTCCTTCCTCCCTCCCTCCCTCCCTCCCTCCCTCCCTCCCTCCCTCCCTCTCTCTTTCTTTTTCTTTATCTTTTTTTTTCTTTTTAAGTAACCATCTAAGTCCAATTATTGCTCACTAGTCTGGTGCCATCTTCTGGAGCATGGGAAACCTATTAGTAGCCACATCCTCCAAAAGAATGATGCTCCTTCCCTTAGCAACTATCTACTGCCAATTTTTTATCCTCAGTATGTGACAAAGCCTGCATATCATCAACACCATTCATGCTGGACTATTGGTTTCCTTGATCCTGTGTGGGTTTTCTTTAGGTAACCAGAGATGCTATGGGATCATGATGTCATTATGACTATGTTGGATTATGTCCAGATGACAGCACCTCACAGTATGCATCTATATCCTCTAGCTCTTACATTATCCTTCCACCTCCTCTTCTGCAATGCTCCTAGAGCTTTGGTGATAGTGAGGTAAATACAGATTACTCCATTAGGGCTGAGACCCCAGTATCTTATTCTCAGGATTTTGATCGGTTACTGATGTCTCCATTGACTGTTGACCAGTGAAACAAGAAACCTCCCCGAGGAAGGTTAAGAGCAATCCACATCTATGGATATAAGCACAAATATTTAAAAGGCAAATTGACATCATGGTCATGTAGCAAATTAACAATAGCATGTTTTATGCTAAGACCCATGACCTCCAGAGCTGTGGGGTTTTGACCAGGATTACAGTACTAATCCTACAGTGGAGCAGTCTTCAAATCCAATCAGTAAGTAGTAGTAGTCTAAAAGAGTCATGCAACCATTATACCAGACGACACATCAGTTTTTTGTTTTGTTTTGTTTTGGTTTATTTTGTTTTGTTTTGGTGTGGTTTGGTTTTGGTTTTTCGAGACAGGGTTTCTTTGTGTAGCCCTGGCTGTCCTAGAACTCACTCTGTAAACCAGGCTGGTCTCAAACTCAGAAATCCACCTGCCTCTGCTTCTCAAGTGCCAGAATTAAAGGTGTGCACCAACACTGCCTGGCAGAAGACACATCTTGACTGACAGGTCAGCATTCAAGTATGCAGGGTTCAGTGCTGGGTCAGATTGTAGATGTCTTTTTTTCCCCCTTTAACCCTCACAGCCCCTTCCAGCACTATGAAAGCTAGCTATCAGGGAGAAAGTTTCCTATTTGTTAGAGACTGATTTCCCTGTTTTATAACCAAAGAGTGTGGCATCTTTAGCTGTATCCAGGTATTTTTGGATATTCAAAGGCATTTGTAATAGCGTGCATTTTTGTAGACCTCTGGAGCCCCTGTGATCAATAGCAAATAGGGAGGTATCTCATGCCTTGTATTGAGATTTTGTTAATGACCCATGACTTCTGGGAGACTCATTGTCCACCCATTTAGAATAATTCCATTTAAACTTTTCCCTTAAGCTGCATGTTGACATTAGCTTACTAATTGGTGAGCTTCCAGAGGACTTTCACACATCATTACATCGGCTAAGCCACCTACTATGCTCAACCCTCCTGCCTTATCCATGCTCAATCCTTCAATCCTCAGTGTTCTGTCCTCTTCTTTCTATGTGCTCTATAATTCTTTATGTGATTAAGTTGGACTGTAGACAGTAGACTTACTTCCATACAACTTGTCATACCCCCCCTTTTTTTTTTATTGGATTAGGGCTGCACTTCACCCTCTGATTTGATTTTTTTAATGATTCCATTGGTCTTCTTGTTACACTCATATTTCTGTAGAAAATGTAATTTTAAAACTTTACTTTCATGTTTTTAATATTAGGACCCTTGAAAAATTCTCAAATACAGTATTGGAGATAATGGATAGCTTAACTCTTTATATCCTCATCCTCCTTGTCTTCCTCTCCCCTCTCTTAATTTAGAATGAACTCATTAAGTAAAATGTTGATGAATAATGCATTTTTCTTTGATAGAACAGGGGTCACTCAATCTGGATTTTTATAGATTCAATTAGAAATTTATGATGAATTTATCAACTCCCTTCATAACAACTTAGATATAATCATGTGATTCTTTTACTAAAATTATTAATATAGGGCATGCTTGCAGATTTCTTCCTAATAATTACTGAACCATGTAAGACAAAAAAATAAATGAAATTTAGTCGTTAAAATTTTTATTTTATTTGCTAATATTATATTCAATAACAATGATATGTTAGGTTAATTTTTTTCGAAGGAGGAGAGAAGATAGGATAAAGATTTATTGGAAAGTAAAAAAGAAAATTCTCCTTTTTTACTTTTCCCCTCTTTTAATGATAATGGAATTTTTTTTCACAAAATACATCCTGATTACAGTTTCCCCTCCCTCTACTCCTCCCAGTTCCTCCCCACCTCCCCTCCCACCTGGATCTACTACCTTTCTCTCTCTCATTAGAAAGCAAACAGGCTTCTAATGGATAATAATAAAATACAATGTAATAAGATAAAACAAAAACTAACACAATAGAATTATACAAAACAAACAGAGTAAAATGAGCCCAACAAAGACACAAGCAATAGATATAGATCCAGAGACATATTCATCTGCATACTCAGGAATTCTGTAAAAACACTAAATTGGAAGCAAGATATGTACCCAAAGGACCTGGAGCAGACCCAGGGTATGTTGTCACAGTCTCTGAATTCGTGAGCTTTGGGTGTGTTTATTTAGTGAGCCTTGTTTTCTCAGGGTCCGTCATTCCTTCTGACTCTTGCACTCTTTATGCCTCCTCTGCTGCAGCTTTCCCTGACCTTTGAAGGGATGGATTTGATGGTGAGGTTCAGTTTAGGGCTGAGTGTTCCAAGGTCTCTCACTCTCTGCATAATGTCTGACTCTGGGTCTCTGTGTTGGTATACATATGCTTCAGGAGGAAGCTTCTGGGATGATGGCTGAGAAAGGTACTGACCTAAGTATAGCATAATATCAAGGAGTCCTTTTATTGCTATGTTTGTTTGTTTGTTTGTTTTTAGAACTGTAAGATTTGGTTTTACTCTAGGTGTCTACATCATTTAGTCTCAGGTTTTTATTCACACAAACCAGGATTGGGTTCCATTTCATGGAGTGACCCTTAAGTCAAATCAGACATTGGTTAGTTATTCCTAAAGCTTAGTGCTACCATTGCACTAGCATCTAAAAGGCAAAACATCATCGTCAATCCAATGTTTTCCTTTTGGCAGTGTGCAGAGTAGCTTTCAGTACCAAAGGCATTAGAACATAGGAGTCATGCTTCTACGGAGGCAACAGCTCCACTTCTTCATGTTCAGTGACGTTTGTAGGTGTTGCCTTCAGTGATGGGGCCTTGTCTATAGTCTTGGCAATAGCTTGGGCTGTTTGGGGATTCCCATGAGACCCATTGGCCAGAAACTTAATTAGATGTGCCTCATTGTTAGTGCTTGAAGTTTCTTTTGGTGACAGGAACTATTGAGTTGCCACTCTGCTCACCCATTATTTGGCAATTTCAGTTAGATCGCCTTCATACATGAATATATTTTAGGAAGCTTCTACTGTAAAGTTTCCAAACTATGCCTCAAATCGTCCTTAAATTTAGCTGTCTCTCTCCATATTCCCCTTTACCCATACTATTTTATTCTTGTATTCTTATATCCCTACCACTCCTACCTCTTCTCCTACTATTTTATTCTATAATACATACTATATTAGGTTAAAATTCTATTATAGAATACTTTTCATCAAATTTAGATATGTAGATTGTATTTTGTTCATTAGAATATAGACATTTCCTTAATGTTTCCATTCTCAAAACTACATCTCTGATATAGAGCTGTCTGGTTCTGACAGTTGAGTTATGTCTTCTTTACATGTTTTTAGATTTTGAGAATTTCATACAACAGATATTTTATTATATTCTTTCCACTCTCCCAACTCTTCCCAGATCCTCCCATCTTTTCTACTCATCCCATTTCATGGTTAATTCTCCTTTGAAATTCTGGTGCCATGTTTAATTGTTTGCTTGATTCGCCTTAAAATATATTTATACTTTTAAATGGAAATACTTTTAAAACTAGAAAGTAGTTAGTTACACTTTAATAGTCATGTAATTATTGTCCTGGAGGCATACCTTGCCTAGCAGGTCAGGATTGAAGTGTGTAGTATTGGATTATTATTAAAATGACCCTGATTTTATCTTACTACTTATTATTATTATTTAACTACTTGTGGTTTTAAATCTTTCTAATTATCTTTGAGCTCTTTGTGTTTGGCCATTTGTTCTTCCTAGCTCTTAAACAGAGATTAAGATTTTTCATCAGTTTTGTTGGTACTAGTAGAAAAGTTTTAAACACTGTAATAAACCATCAAAATGATTCTAACAAGATTTATTATCAGTTTTATACATGGTTACATTTCATATGTGGAATGTGGTCAAGTTTGACAAATTACATTTTTGTAAAAGCATTTGTTTCTTATGAACCTTCAAGTCTTTTTAAAAAATAAACTGGAGCTAGAGAGATGACTCAGCTGTTAAAAACTAGGATCTAATAAAGTATAGAATTATAGAATTGCATATTTTTATAATTTACTCTATTTGGATATTTTTTTTTTCTTTTTTCTTTCAAGTCTTTTGTAACTAACAATTTTCTTCATCAATTTAGCTTATATTTTTAAGTATCCTAATTTGGGCTTATTTTTACTATTTACTAATTGTGTTTTTTTCTTTCTAATTATCTTTGTACATTTTGTATTTAGCCATTTGTTCATTTATAGTACTTTAAATGGAGATCTAACTTCTTATTGGTGTGGTGGTACTTTTTTCATCCAATGTATTCTGATTATGTTTTCTCTTTGCCCATCTCCTCCTAGATCTTTTCTGCCTCCTGATCCACCCAAATCAACACCCTTTCTTGCTCTTATTAGCAAACAAACAGGATTCTAATGATACCTCCAACATCTAAGACCATCAAACAGAAACCCAAACACTAGGCATGAGATGAGTTCTCTTTTCTTCATTGGTCAGGGTTTCCCAAGAGAATCCCAAATACTATAGGATATTGCTCTTGCTCTGGGGTGCTCCCCAGAGGTGGAAGGTGAGGATCCATTGCTTAACACACCATGTACTTCAGAGCTACAACAACTAGTATAGATTGATAGCTCTGAAGATATACTAAGTAACACAGTGCCCATACCTTGGTGGTAGCCAAGATCTGTCTAATTGGTCTTAAGACTCCCTCAACAAGAGAGCAACCATGCTTGCTACTGGAAACCGAGCCAACAAACAGAGCTAGTGAAGTTCTGGATATTGGAGGAAAAATCTATAATCAGTATTTTACTGAACCATGATAATCCCCAAATACAGTTTAAATATGTTACTTTATACGCTTATACTTATGGTCCTTTGTTGCCCTGCTAACTAAGGTCCAAGTCTGACATTACAGAAAAACCCTGAGCTGGGTGAAAAATAGCAGATTCCCTTTACCAGCAGGGCTTCTCCTCTGACTGTGTCTGGGGAGCTCAAAATTCCCTATACCCTCTACCTATGTCACATAGCCTTAGATCATAGGTTCGGCTTCTTTTCTCCCTATAAAAACTCAATCAGCGAAGTTCCGCGGTTTCATCATTCTCCTTGCATCTCCACTGGCTCCTGGTCAGGAAGTCATGGAGGAAACTAGTGCCTAGTATTTGCGGAACCTGGAAACTTTCTTATGCAGCAGTTGTTGTGCTGGCCTCCTAGGACATTGAGCAGCTGGTCCTGTCACCTCCCAGGTATTCATATGCTCAGCCAAATGTGCATAACTGTAAGTCAACACTAAGAACACTGGAAGGTTAAAGGTGAAGGAGAGTCTCACAAAGGATCCAGGTGGAAGAAGGGGAACTGCAAACTTGGTGCTCCAAGAATCCCTTAGAAAACTCTGGATGCAATTTTTTTTTTTAATTGTTTAAGCTAGACTTTATTTGGATTCAATGAGTTTTTTTTTCCTTTTCCATTTTTATTAGGTATTTAGCTCATTTACATTTCCAATGCTATACCAAAAGTCCCCCATACCCACCCACTCCCACTCCCCTACCCACCCACTCCCCCTTTTTGGCCCTGGCGTTCCCCTGTACTGGGGCATATAAAGTTTGTGTGTCCAATGGGCCTCTCTTTCCAGTGATGGCCGACTAGGCCATCTTTTGATAAATATGCAGCTACAGTCAAGAGCTCCGGGGTACTGGTTAGTTCATAATGTTGTTGCACCTATAGGGTTGCAGATCCCTTTAGCTCCTTGGGTACTTTCTCTAGCTCCTCCATTGGGAGCCCTGTGATCCATCCATTAGCTGACTGTGAGCATCCACTTCTGTGTTTGCTAGGCCCTGGCATAGTCTCACAAGAGACAGCTACATCTGGGTCCTTTCGATAAAATCTTGCTAGTGTATGCAATGGTGTCAGCGTTTGGATGCTGATTATGGGGTGGATCCTTTGGATGCAATCTTAGGACCACCGGTGAGTGGAACACAACTTCTGTTCTATTCCAATCGCGCGGGTCCTGAGACAGCATTAAGGAAGCAGAAAACCCATCCTGACCAGGGTCACAAGTCCCTTTCGGTCGACGCCAGCACCAGGTCACCTGGGCACAGAGTCGGAGGACACCCCCAAGGTCCCTAGAGGACAGCTTCTGAGGCAGACCTGTTTCGGGCTCCAGACATCCAGCACCTTCCCTGCCAGAGGAGAGGTGTCTGCCCCACCTGGGAGGGCTTTGCCGGAGCACCTGAGCCATCTTGGTTCCCGGATCCCTCCTAGACAAGTCTGCACAGGTGAGAGTATAGTCTACAGAAGCTAACAGCTTCTGGGACAGACCCTGTTTCAGGCCTTCATCTTCTGCCAGGAGGCAGGTCCGAACGCCAGATATCTGTACACCTTCCCTGCAAGAGCAGAGCTTGCCTGCAGAGAGTGCTCTGACCACTGAAACTCAGGAGAGAGCAAGTCTCCCAGGTCTACCGATAGAGGCTAACATAATCACCTGAGGAACAAGCTCTAACCAGAGACAACTATAACAACTAACTCCAGAGATTACCAGATGGCGAAAGGCAAATGTAAGAATCTTACTAACAGAAACCAAGACCACTCACCATCATCAGAACACAGCACTCTCACCTCACCTAGTCCTGGGCACCCCAACACACCCGAAAACCTAGACCCAGATTTAAAAGCGTATCTTATGATGATGGTAGAGGACATCAAGAAGGACTTTAATAACACACTTAAAGAAATACAGGAGAGCACTGCTAAAGAGTTACAAGTCCTTAAAGAAAAACAGGAAAACACATCCAAACAGGTAATGGAAATGAACAAAACCATACTAGACCTAAAAAGGGAAGTAGACACAATAAAGAAAACACGAAGTGAGGCAACGCTGGAGATAGAAACCCTAGGAAAGAAATCTGGAACCATAAATGTGAGCATCAGCAACAGAATACAAGAAATGGAAGAGAGAATCTCAGGTGAAGAAGATTCCATAGAGAACATCAGCACAACAATCAAAGAAAATGCAAAATGCAAAAAGATCCTTACTCAAAACATCCAGGAAATCCAGGACACAATGAGAAGACCAAACCTACAGATAATAGGAGTAGATGAGAATGAAGATTTTAAACTTAAAGGGCCAGCAAATATCTTCAACAAAATTATAGAAGAAAACTTTCCAACCCTAAAGAAAGAGATGCCCATGAACATACAAAAAGCCTACAGAACCCCAAATAGACTGGACCAGAAAAGAAATTCCTCCCGACACATAATAATCAGAACAACAATTACACTAAATAAAGGTAGAATATTAAAAGCAGTAAGGGAAAATGGTCAAGTAACATATAAAGGCAGGCCTATCAGAATTACACCAGAATTTTCACCAGAGACGATGAAAGCCAGAAGATCTTGGACAGATGTTATACATACACTAAGAGAATATAAATGACAGGCCAGGCTACTAAACGCAGCCAAACTTTCAATTACCAAAGATGGAGAAAGCAAAGTATTCCATGACAAAACCAAATTCATGCATTATTTTTCCACGAATCCAGCCCGTCAAAGGATAATAACAGAAAAAACCAATACAAGGACAGAAACCATGTCCTAGAAAAAGCAAGAAAGTAATCCTTCAACAAACCTAAAAGAAGATAGCCACAAGAACAGTATGACAACTCTAACAAAAAAAATAATAGGAAGCAACAAATACTTTTCCTTAATATCTCTCAATATCAATGGACTCAATTCCCCAATAAAAAGACATAGACTAACAGACTGGCTACACAAACACGACCCAACATTTTGCTGCTTACAGGAAACCCACCTCAGGGAAAAAGACAGACACTACCTCAGAATGAAAGTCTGGAAAACAATTTTCTAAGCAAATAGTCTGAAGAAACAAGCTGCAGTAGCCATTCTAATATCTAATAAAATCAACTTCCAACCCAAAGTTATCAAAAAAGACAAGAAAAAAAAAGACATGGAGGGACACTTCATATTCATCAAAGGTAAAATCCTCCAAGAGGAACTCTCAATTCTGAATATCTATGCTCCAAATGCAAGGGCAGCCACATTCATTAAAGAAACTTTAGTAAAGCTCAAAGCACACATTGCACCTCACACAATAATAATGGGAGACTTCGACACACCACTTTCACCAATGGACAAATCATGGAAACAGAAACTAAACAAGGACACAGGGAAACTAACAGAAGTTATGAAAGAAACGGATTTAACACATATCTACAGAACATTTTATCCTAAAACAAAAGGATATACCTTCTTCTCAGCACCTCATGGTACCTTCTCCAAAATTGACCATATAATTGGTCACAAAACAGGCCTCAACAGATACAAAAATATTTAAATTGTCCGATGCATCCTATCAGATCACCATGGACTAAGGCTGATCTTCAATAACAACATAAATAATAGAAAGCCAACATTCACGTGGAAACTGAACAACACTCTTCTGAATGACACCTTGGTCAAGGAAGGAATAAAGAAAGAAATTAAAGACTTTTTAGAGTTTAATGAAAATGAAGCCACAACATATCCAAACTTATGGGACACAATGAAAGCATTTCTAAGAGGAAAACTCATAGCTCTGAGTGCCTCCAAATAGAAACTAGAGGGAGCACACACTAGCAGCTTGACAACACACCTAAAAGCTCTAGAACAAAAGGAAGCAAATTCACTCAAGAGGAGTAGATGGCAGGAAATAATCAAACTCAGGGGCGAAATCAACCAACTGGAAACAAGAACTATTCAAAGAATCAACCAAACGAGGAGCTGGTTCTTTGAGAAAATCAACAAGATAGATAAACCCTTAGCCAGACTCACTAGAGGACACAGGGAAAGCATCCTAATTAACAAAATCACGAATGAAAATGGAGACATAACAACAGATCCTGAAGAAATCCAAAATACCATCAGAGCCTTCTACAAAAGGCTATACTCAACAAATTGGAAAACCTGGACGAAATGGACAAATTTCTAGACAGATACCAAATCAGGATCTTAACAGACAGTTAAATCAGGATCAGGTTAATGATCTAAACAGTCCTATATCTCCTAAAGAAATGGAAGCAGTCATTAGTAGTTTCCCAACCAAAAAAAAAAAAAGCCCAGGACCAGATGGATTTAGTGCAGTTATATCAGACCATCAAAGAAGATCTAATTCCAGTTCTTCACAATCTATTCCACAAAATAGAAGCAGAAGATACTCTACCCAATTCATTCTATGAAGCTACAATTACTCTGATACCTAAACCACAGAGAGACCCAACAAAGATAGAGAACTTCAGACCAATTTCCCTGATGAATATCGATGCAAAAATGCTCGATAAAATTCTCGCTAACCGAATTCAAGAACACAGCAAAACAATCATCCATCCTGACCAAGTAGGTTTCATTCCAGGGCTGCACGGATGATTTAATATAAGGAAAACCACCAACGTAATCCATTATATAAACAAACTCAAAGACAAAAACCACACGATCATATCCTTAGATGTGGAGAAAGCATTTGACAAAATCCAACATCCATTCATGATAAAAGTCTTGGAAAGATCAGGAATTCGAGGCCCATACCTAAACATGATAAAAGAAATCTACAGCAAATCAGTAGCCACATCAAATTAAATGGTGAGAAGCTGGAAGCAATCCCACTAAAATCAGGGACTAGATAAGGCTGGCCACTTTCTCCCTACCTATTCAACATTGTACATGAAGTCCTAGCCAGAGCAATTCGACAACAAAAGGAGATCAAGGGGATACAAATTAGAAAGGAAGAAGTCGACTCGAGCCCCGGGCTACCTTGCCAGCAGAGTCTTGCCCAACACCCGCAAGGGTCCACACGGGACTCCCCACGGGACCCTAAGACCTCTGGTGAGTGGATCACAGTGCCTGCCCCAATCCAATCGCGCGGAACTTGAGACTGCGGTACATAGGGAAGCAGGCTACCCGGGCCTGATCTGGGGCACAAGTCCCTTCCGCTCGACTCGTGACTCGAGCCCCGGGCTACCTTGCCAGCAGAGTCTTGCCCAACACCCGCAAGGGCCCACACGGGACTCCCCACGGGACCCTAAGACCTCTGGTGAGTGGAACACAGCGCCTACCCCAATCCAATCGCGTGGAACTTGAGACTGCGGTACATAGGGAAGCAGGCTACCCGGGCTTGATCTGGGGCACAAACCCCTTCCACTCCACTCGAGCCCCGGCTACCTTGCCAGCTGAGTCGCCTGACACCCGCAAGGGCCCACACAGGATTCCACACGTGATCCTAAGACCTCTAGTGAGTGGAACACAACTTCTGCCAGGAGTCTGGTTCGAACACCAGATATCTGGGTACCTGCCTTGCAAGAAGAGAGCTTGCCTGCAGAGAATACTCTGCCCACTGAAACTAAGGAGAGTGCTACCCTCCAGGTCTGCTCATAGAGGCTAACAGAGTCACCTGAAGAACAAGCTCTTAACAGTGACAACTAAAACAGCTAGCTTCAGAGATTACCAGATGGCGAAAGGCAAACGTAAGAATCCTACTAACAGAAATCAAGACCACTCACCATCATCAGAACGCAGCACTCCCACCCCACCTAGTCCTGGGCACCCCAACACAACCGAAAATCTAGACCCAGATTTAAAAACATTTCTCATGATGATGATAGAGGACATCAAGAAGGACTTTCTTAAGTCACTTAAAGATTTACAGGAGAGCACTGCTAAAGAGTTACAGGCTCTTAAAGAAAAGCAGGAAAACACAGCCAAACAGGTGATGGAAATGAACAAAACCATACTAGAACTAAAAGGGGAAGTAGACACAATAAAGAAAACCCAAAGCGAGGCAACGCTGGAGATAGAAACCCTAGGAAAGAGATCTGGAACCATAGATGCGAGCATCAGCAACAGAATACAAGAAATGGAAGAGAGAATCTCAGGTGCAGAAGATTCCATAGAGAACATCGACACAACAGTCAAAGAAAATACAAAATGCAAAAGGATCCTAACTCAAAACTTCCAGGTAATCCAGGACACAATGAGAAGACCAAACCTACGGATAATAGGAATTGATGAGAATGAAGATTTTCAACTTAAAGGGCCAGCTAATATCTTCAACAAAATAATAGAAGAAAACTTCCCAAACATAAAAAAAGAGATGCCCATGATCATACAAGAAGCATACAGAACTCCAAATAGACTGGACCAGAAAAGAAATTCCTCCCGACACATAATAATCAGAACAACAAATGCACTAAATAAAGATAGAATATTAAAAGCAGTAAGGGAGAAAGGTCAAGTAACATATAAAGGAAGGCCTATCAGAATTACACCAGACTTTTCACCAGAGACTATGAAAGCCAGAAGAGCCTGGACAGATGTTATACAGACACTAAGAGAACACAAATGCCAGCCCAGGCTACTATACCCGGCCAAACTCTCAATTACCATAGATGGAGAAACCAAAGTATTCCACGACAAAACCAAGTTCACACAATATCTTTCCACGAATCCAGCCCTTCAAAGGATAATAACAGAAAAGAAGCAATACAAGGACGGAAATCACGCCCTAGAACAACCAAGAAAGTAATCATTCAACAAACCAAAAAGAAGACAGCCACAAGAACAGAATGCCAACTCTAACAACAAAAATAAAAGGGAGCAACAATTACTTTTCCTTAATATCTCTTAATATCAATGGACTCAATTCCCCAATAAAAAGACATAGACTAACAGACTGGCTACACAAACAGGACCCAACATTCTGCTGCTTACAGGAAACCCATCTCAGGGAAAAAGACAGACACTACCTCAGAGTGAAAGGCTGGAAAACAATTTTCCAAGCAAATGGACTGAAGAAACAAGCTGGAGTAGCCATTTTAATATCGGATAAAATCGACTTCCAACCCAAAGTTATCAAAAAAGACAAGGAGGGACACTTCATACTCATCAAAGGTAAAATCCTCCAAGAGGAACTCTCAATTCTGAATATCTACGCACCAAATGCAAGGGCAGCCACATTCATTAGAGACACTTTAGTAAAGCTCAAAGCATACATTGCACCTCACACAATAATAGTGGGAGACTTCAACACACCACTTTCTTCAAAGGACAGATCGTGGAAACAGAAACTAAACAGGGACACAGTGAAACTAACAGAAGTTATGAAACAAATGGACCTGACAGATATCTACAGAACATTTTATCCTAAAACAAAAGGATATACCTTCTTCTCAGCACCTCACGGGACCTTCTCCAAAATTGACCATATAATTGGTCACAAAACAGGCCTCAATAGATACAAAAATATTGAAATTGTCCCATGTATCCTATCAGACCACCATGGCCTAAGACTGATCTTCAATAACAACATAAATAATGGAAAGCCAACATTCACGTGGAAACTGAATAACACTCTTCTCAATGATACCTTGGTCAAGGAAGGAATAAAGAAAGAAATTAAAGACTTTTTAGAGTTTAATGAAAATGAAGCCACAACGTACCCAAACCTATGGGACACAATGAAAGCATTTCTAAGAGGGAAACTCATAGCGCTGAGTGCCTCCAAGAAGAAACGGGAGACAGCACATACTAGCAGCTTGACAACACATCTAAAAGCCCTAGAAAAAAAGGAAGCAAATTCACCCAAGAGGAGTAGACGGCAGGAAATAATCAAACTCAGGGGTGAAATCAACCAAGTGGAAACAAGAAGAACTATTCAAAGAATTAACCAAACGAGGAGTTGGTTCTTTGAGAAAATCAACAAGATAGATAAACCCTTAGCTAGACTCACTAAAGGGCACAGGGACAAAATCCTAATTAACAAAATCAGAAATGAAAAGGGAGACATAACAACAGATCCTGAAGAAATCCAAAACACCATCAGATCCTTCTACAAAAGGCTATACTCAACAAAACTGGAAAACCTGGACGAAATGGACAAATTTCTGGACAGATACCAGGTACCAAAGTTGAATCAGGATCAAGTTGACCATCTAAACAGTCCCATATCACCTAAAGAAATAGAAGCAGTTATTAATAGTCTCCCAACCAAAAAAAGCCCAGGACCAGATGGGTTTAGTGCAGAGTTCTATCAGACCTTCAAAGAAGATCTAATTCCAATTCTGCACAAACTATTTCACAAAATAGAAGTAGAAGGTACTCTACCTAACTCATTTTATGAAGCCACTATTACTCTGATACCTAAACCACAGAAAGATCCAACAAAGATAGAGAACTTCAGACCAATTTCTCTTATGAATATCGATGCAAAAATCCTCAATAAAATTCTCGCTAACCGAATCCAAGAACACATTAAAGCAATCATCCATCCTGACCAAGTAGGTTTTATTCCAGGGATGCAGGGATGGTTTAATATACGAAAATCCATCAATGTAATCCATTATATAAACAAACTCAAAGACAAAAACCACATGATCATCTCGTTAGATGCAGAAAAAGCATTTGACAAGATCCAACACCCATTCATGATAAAAGTTTTGGAAAGATCAGGAATTCAAGGCCCATACCTAAACATGATAAAAGCAATCTACAGCAAACCAGTAGCCAACATCAAAGTAAATGGAGAGAAGCTGGAAGCAATCCCACTAAAATCAGGGACTAGACAAGGCTGCCCACTTTCTCCCTACCTTTTCAACATAGTACTTGAAGTATTAGCCAGAGCAATTCAACAACAAAAGGAGATCAAGGGGATACAAATTGGAAAAGAGGAAGTCAAAATATCACTTTTTGC
The DNA here is from genome assembly GCF_000001635.26 of Mus musculus. NCBI lineage: Eukaryota > Metazoa > Chordata > Mammalia > Rodentia > Muridae > Mus > Mus musculus. Next base: position 62,622,072 of record NC_000084.6, on the reverse strand, counting down.
AGATGATATGATAGTATATATAAGTGACCCTAAAAATTCTACCAGAGAACTCCTAAACCTGATAAACAGCTTCGGTGAAGTAGCTGGATATAAAATAAACTCAAACAAGTCAATGGCCTTTCTCTATACAAAGAATAAACAGGCTGAGAAAGAAATTAGGGAAACAACACCCTTCTCAATAGTCACAAATAATATAAAATATCTTGGCGTGACTCTAACTAAGGAGGTGAAAGATCTGTATGATAAAAACTTCAAATCTCTGAAGAAAGAAATTAAAGAAGATCTCAGAAGATGGAAAGATCTCCCATGCTCATGGATTGGCAGGATCAACATTGTAAAAATGGCTATCTTGCCAAAAGCAATCTACAGATTCAATGCAATCCCCATCAAAATTCCAACTCAATTCTTCAACGAATTGGAAGGAGCAATTTGCAAATTTGTCTGGAATAACAAAAAACCTAGGATAGCAAAAAGTCTTCTCAAGGATAAAAGAACTTCTGGCGGAATCACCATGCCAGACCTAAAGCTTTACTACAGAGCAATTGTGATAAAAACTGCATGGTACTGGTATAGAGACAGACAAGTAGACCAATGGAATAGAATTGAAGATCCAGAAATGAACCCACACACCTATGGTCACTTGATCTTCGACAAGGGAGCTAAAACCATCCAGTGGAAGAAAGACAGCATTTTCAACAATTGGTGCTGGCACAACTGGTTGTTATCATGTAGAAGAATGCGAATCGATCCATACTTATCTCCTTGTACTAAGGTCAAATCTAAGTGGATCAAGGAACTTCACATAAAACCAGAGACACTGAAACTTATAGAGGAGAAAGTGGGGAAAAGCCTTGAAGATATGGGCACAGGGGAAAAATTCCTGAACAGAACAGCAATGGCTTGTGCTGTAAGATCGAGAATCGACAAATGGGACCTAATGAAACTCCAAAGTTTCTGCAAGGCAAAAGACACCGTCAATAAGACAAAAAGACCACCAACAGATTGGGAAAGGATCTTTACCTATCCTAAATCAGATAGGGGACTAATATCCAACATATATAAAGAACTCAAGAAGGTGGACTTCAGAAAATCAAATAACCCCATTAAAAAATGGGGCTCAGAACTGAACAAAGAATTCTCACCTGAGGAATACCGAATGGCAGAGAAGCACTTGAAAAAATGTTCAACATCCTTAATCATCAGGGAAATGCAAATCAAAACAACCCTGAGATTCCACCTCACACCAGTCAGAATGGCTAAGATCAAAAATTCAGGTGACAGCAGATGCTGGCGAGGATGTGGAGAAAGAGGAACACTCCTCCATTGTTGGTGGGAGTGCAGGCTTGTACAACCACTCTGGAAATCAGTCTGGCGGTTCCTCAGAAAACTGGACATAGTACTACCGGAGGATCCAGCAATACCTCTCCTGGGCATATATCCAGAAGATGCCCCAACAGGTAAGAAGGACACATGCTCCACTATGTTCATAGCAGCCTTATTTATAATAGCCAGAAGCTGGAAAGAACCCAGATGCCCCTCAACAGAGGAATGGATACAGAAAATGTGGTACATCTACACAATGGAGTACTACTCAGCTATTAAAAAGAATGAATTTATGAAATTCCTAGCCAAATGGATGGACCTGGAGGGCATCATCCTGAGTGAGGTAACACATTCACAAAGAAACTCACACAATATGTATTCACTGATAAGTGGATATTAGCCCCAAACCTAGGATACCCAAGATATAAGATATAATTTGCTAAACACATGAAACTCAAGGAGAATGAAGACTGAAGTGTGGACACTATGCCCCTCCTTAGATTTGGGAACAAAACACCCATGGAAGGAGTTACAGAGACGGAGTTTGGAGCTGAGATGAAAGGATGGACCATGTAGAGACTGCCATAGCCAGGGATCCACCCCATAATCAGCATCCAAACGCTGACACCATTGCATACACTAGCAAGATTTTATTGAAAGGACGCAGATGTAGCTGTCTCTTGTGAGACTATGCCGGGGCCCAGCAAACACAGAAGTGGATGCTCACAGTCAGCTAATGGATGGATCATAGGGCTCCCAATGGAGGAGCTAGAGAAAGTAGCCAAGGAGCTAAAGGGATCTGCAACCCTATAGGTGGAACAACATTATGAGCTAACCAGTACCCCGGAGCTCTTGACTCTAGCTGCATATATATCAAAAGATGGCCTAGTCGGCCATCACTGGAAAGAGAGGCCCATTGGACTTGCAAACTTTATATGCCCCAGTACAGGGGAATACCAGGGCCAAAAAGGGGGAGTGGGTGGGCAGGGGAGTGGGGGTGGGTGGATATGGGGGACTTTTGGTATAGCATTGGAAATGTAAATGAGTTAAATACCTAATTAAAAATGGAAAAAAAAAGAAAGGAAGAAGTCAAAATATCACTTTTTGCAGATGATATGATAGTATATATAAGTGACCCTAAAAATTCCACCAGAGAACTCCTAAACCTGATAAACAGCTTCATTGAAGTAGATATAAAATTATCTCAAACAAGTCAATGGCCTTTCTCTACAGAAAGGAAAAACAGGCTGAGAAAGAAATTAGAGAAACAACACCCTTCTCAATAGTCACAAATAATATAAAATACCTTGGTGTGACTCTAACTAAGCAAGTAAAAGATTTGTATGACAAGAACTTCAAGTCTCTGAAGAAAGAAATTGAAGAAGATCTCAGAGGTTGGAAATATCTTCCATCCTCATGTATTGGCAGGATTAATATAGTAAAAATGGCCATCTTCCCGAAACCAACCTACAGATTCAATGCAACCCCCATCGAAATTCCAAATAAATTCTTCATATAGTTAAAAAGAACAATTTGCAAATTCATCTGAAATAACAAAAAAACCCAATGATACAGAAAATTAATATCAACAATAAAAGAACTTCTGGGAAAATTATCATCTAACTTCAAGCTGTACTACAGATCAATAGTGATTAAAGCTGCATGGTATTAGTATAGTCCCAGGCAAGTACATCAATGGAATAGAATTGAAGACCCAGAAATGAATCCACACATCAATGGTCACTTGATCTTTGACAAAGGTGCTAAAACCATCCAGTGGAAAAAGACAGCCTTTTCAATAAATGGTGCTGGTTCATCTGCCAGTTAGTATGTAGAAGCGTGCAAATTGTTCCTTTCTTATCTCCTTGTACAAAGCTCAAATCCAAGTGGATCAAGGACCTCCACATAAAACTGGATACACTGAAACTAATACAATAGAAAGTGGGGAAGATCCTCGAGCACAAGGGCATAGGGAAAATTTCCTGAACAGTATACCAATAGCTTGTGCTCTAAGATCAGGAATTGACAAATGAGACCTCGTGAAATTGCAAAGCCTCTGTAAGGCAAAGGACACTGTCAATGGAACAAAATGGAAATGAACAGATTGGGAAAAGATCTTTACCAATCCTACTTCTGATAGAGGGCTAATATCCACTATATACAAAGAATTCAAGAAGTTAGACTCCAGAGAGCCAAATAACACTATCAAAAAATGGGGTACAGAGCTAAGCAAAGAATTTTCAACTGAGGAATACTGAATGGGTGAGAAGCACCTAAAGAAATGTTCGACATCCTTTGTCATCAGGGAAATGCAAATCAAAACAACCCTGAGATTCCAACTCAAAACAGTCAGAATGGCTAAGATAAAAAACTCAGGTGACAGCATATGCTGGCAAGGATGTGGAGAAAGAGGAACACTCCTCCATTACTGGTGGGATTGCAAGCTTGTACAACCACTCTGGAAATCAGTCTGGCGGTTCTTCAGAAAATTCGACATAGTACTTCCTGAAGACACAGCTATACCACTCCTGGGCACATGCCCAGAAAATGTTCCAACATGTAATAAGGTCATATGTATATCATCAGCATTATTTATAATAGCCAGAAGCTGGATAGAATTCAGCTGTCCCTCAACAGAGGAATGGATACAGACATTGTGGTACATTTACACAATGGACTACTACTCAACTATTAAAAATAAAGAATTCATGAAATTCTTAGGTAAATGGATGGAGGTAGAAGATATTATCCTGAATGATGTAACCCAGTCACAAAAGAGCACTCATGGTATTCATTCACTGATAAGTAGATATTACCTCATAAGCTCTAAATAGCCAAGATTAAAAAAAAAAAATGGGGCTCAGAGCTAAACAAAGAATTCTCACCTGAGGAATACTGAATGGCTGAGAAGCACCTGGAAAAATGTTCAGCATCCTTAACCCTCAGGGAAATGCAAATCAAAACAACCCTGAGATTCCTCCTCACACCAGTCAGAATGGCTAAGATTAAAAACTCAGGTGACAGCAGATGCTGGAGAGGATGTGGAGAAAGAAGAACACTCCTCCACTGCTGGTGGGATTGCAAGCTTGTACAACCACTCTGGAAATCAGTCTGGCAGTTCCTCAGAAAATTGGACATAGTACTACCGGAGGATCCCGCAATATCTCTCCTGGGCATATATCCAGAAGATGTTCCAACTGGTAAGAAGGATACATGCTCCACTATGTTGATAGCAGCCTTATTTATAATAGCCAGAAGCTGGAAAGAACCCAGATGCCCCTCAACAGAGGAATGGATACAGAAAATGTGGTACATTTACACAATGGAGTACTACTCAGCTATTAAAAAGAATGAATTTATGAAATTCTTAGGCAAATGGATGGACCTGGAGGGCATCATCATGAGTGAGGTAACCCATTCACAAAGGAACTCACACAATATGTACTCACTGATAAGTGGATATTAGCCCAAAACCTAGGATACCCAAGATATAAGATACAATTTGCTAAACACATGAAACTCAAAAAGAATGAAGACTGAAGTGTGGTCACTATGCCCCTCCTTAGAATTGGGAACAAAACACCCATGGAAGGAGTTACAGAGAGAAAGTTTGGAACTGAGACGAAAGGATGGACCATCTAGAGACTGCCATATCCAGGGATCCACCCCATAATCAGCTTCCAAATGCTGACACCATTGCATACACTAGCAAGATTTTGTTGAAAGGACCCAGATGTAGCTGTCTCTTGTGAGACTATGCCGGGGCCTAGGAAACACAGAAGTGGATGCTCACAGTCAGCTATTGGATGGATCACAGGCCTCCCAATAGAGGAGCTAGAGAAAGTACCCAAGGAGCTAAAGGGATCTGCAACCCTATAGGTGGAACAACATTATGAACTAACCAGTACCCCGGAGCTCTTGACTCTAGCTGCATATGTATCAAAAGATGGCCTAGTCGGCCATCACTGGAAAGAGAGGCCCATTGGACACGCAAACTGTATATGCCCCAGTACAGGGAACGCCAGGGCCAAAAAAAATGGGAATGGGTGGGTAAGGAAGTGGGGGGGAGGGTAGGGGGGACTTTTGGGATAGCATTGGAAATGTAATTGAGGAAAATATGTAATAAAAAATATTAAAAAATAAAAAGGAAAAATAAAGAATGACAGTGGTAAAAAAAAGGAGGTTTTTTTTTTTTTTTTTTTTTTTTTTTTTTTTAACTCACAGCAATGCAGATGGGATGGAGAAAGGAAAAGAAATGAGGTGTGAATGAGGTGTGGCACAACAGTAATGTCATGTTAAACAAGAGGCTCCCGTGAGAATCTCTGATGATGCATGATTGCAAAGTTCAGTCTGACTATTTCTTTTCTAGCAATCACAAGATCTAAGGTCTGAAAAAAAAATCATAGTTAAATTCACTCCAACTTAGAAGGGCAGAAAAAAACAAAAACAAAAACAAAAAGCCAAGATCTCAAAAGGTGGATGGACCCATCAAGGGGCTGTGTCAGGCCCTGGGTCCACCACAGGTCCAGGGTACAGTGAAGTATGAGGTTGATTGTTTCAGATAGTCCATTTTCTGGATTGCCTACTTTGCAGTCTAGTCAAGGACGTCAATTATAGAAATCAGGGTGTGTGTGTGGGGGGTGGGCACTGGAAACATTATCAATTAGAAGAATATTGGAGCTTCCTACGTTAGCAGAGGAGGGAAAACAGCAAAGCTTAAATACAAAATCTGTAAAACTTATAAAAAGTAAGGGTGAAGAAATGTGGGAGTGTGGGTACAGTCTGGGATCTGGCAAGAACATTGGCCAAATAGTCTGGAATACAACAGGTCTCACAATCATTAAGTATTTAAGATGTCTGGACCCCCTATGTTTCATAACCAGAAAGCACAGCACAGAACCTCTAGATCTGTCCTTGCCTGCTGAAGCGTGAACCATCAGAGGGGGGGACTTGAAAGAGGGCTCAAACTCAGATATAGTCATGAGAGGGAACTCATGCCAAGTTAGCGGTCACCCAGCTGATCAGGGAACAGACCCCTGTGCCTCCACAGGTCCCTAGCCAGCTCCTCTTGACACTTCAAGCTAACAACTAACAGTTCATCCAGGTAACCTCTCTTTGCTTCCTCTCTCCTTAGTCAGAGTCAGGGGTGATATTCCTTGTTTCTCTTTCTCTCAGAGGTCCACCTTTCCGTTCTATGGTTGTCAGTGTTAGTTTTGTTTTGTTTAGTTTGGTTTTCCAGATCTTCCCTTTGTTTCCTCTGTACGTGAAAACAGAAAAGCTTCACTAGTTGCGGGCCTCACTCGTTTCTTTACATACCACTAGCTACAAGATGGACTGAACAGAGGCTTAAGCTGATGATACAGACCTCGAGCCTAATTTCTATTCTACTACAGGGTGTCACTTCAGGCACAAGGAGATAGTCAGTCTGTCAGTCTGTCAGTCTGACAGACAGACAGAGGTGGGAAGGAGGGAAGGAGGAAGGGAGAGAAGGAGAGAGAGGTTGAATGATTGATTGGTTGGTTGGTTGGTTGATTGATTGATTGATTGATTGATTGATTGATTGATGGAATAGTTTCCCTATCCTTTAGAGCACAGATGCTCTCTGCAGTCTAAGTGCCTGTAGCCTGTGTGTGACTACCTTGGCCAACATTGTGCTGATACAGCATCCCTGAGGGCAATGGGTCTTTTCCGGTTGAAAAGTTACTTGCATGGTTCACTGGAAATAAACTAATGAGCATTTTCCTAGTCGTCATCAAAGAAGCCATGAAAAGAAGTGGCTGTTGGCACCAGAGGATGCTGCTCTCCCTCGTACTTTTGACTTGGACACATGTTACTTTTTCAGGTAAGCAATCCTGTAGATAAATATTTGATTTTCTTAAAGCTGGAGAGAAAAAAGGAGGGTTTTTCTGTTGTTGTTATTGTTTTACTTAGGATGTGGAGTCTTTTTCTGAAATATGAAATGTTGAGCTTGCTAGTCCAAATTTCATACCATTAAAATGCACTTTCTTAAGAGGCAAACTCAGTTTTATTTTCTAGATTGTAGATTCTTCTTAGCTCTAAGTTTGGAACCAAGCCATGGTTTCTAGTCCACAGAACACTGTGATGCTCCCATTCTACATCATACATTGTGTGAACATGATGTCTTTTCCTAGAAAAGATTGTGCATTTCCACGTGGAATTATTTTTTTCTTTAAAATATGACAGTGGGGGGAAACACCAACAAAGAACAAAGGAAGAATGATATTGCTGAGTAACTGAGCAACAAAAACCAGTGACTTCATTTAAAGACAAAATTCATATGCCTGCTGTTAGCAATACCACAATGTTCCCCATAATGTATAATCTTTACTTATTGGAACCCAGAAATATGTTACTCCCCATGGTCAAAAAGACTGTGGATGTGTTTGAGGTGAGGATATTGATTATGCTTTTAGTATTCCGTTGGGATTTTTATAACCACAAGGATTCATAGAAGATGGAAGCAGAGAACCAGAGTTGAAGAATGAGATGTGAAAATGTTAACAGGCGAACCTGATTCAGGGCAATGGCTCACAGGATTCCACTGCCTCATGGAAGCAAATATATGTATATTCGCGCACACACACACACACACACATACAGATTCAACCCAAGATATATCAAATAGAATGCAGCCCCCATACAGCTTGGTTTTAGTACTTATTATCTCCAGAACTACAAGGCAGCAAATCTATGTTATTTGGAGTCACTAAATTTGTGAAAATTTAAGTAAGACAGCAACAGCAAATGAGTAGTACACTTACATATAAATTACAAATTAGAGAAGCCAATTCCGTAGTGTAGGGCGCCGATTTTCTAAATCCTAGTTCCTTATTAAACAAAAAATACATAGGAATGTTTGACAACCAAATGTTAAAATGCAGCTGCTGGACCAGCAAGAAGGCTCAGCAGATAAAGATGCGTACAGCAAAAGGCTGACAGCCTGAGTTTCATCCACAGAACCCACGTAAAGGTGGAAGAAGAAACAAACACCACAGAATTATCCCCATACATTCACACACATTTCATGGCATGTGTGCCCACACATATCATAAACAATAACTAAATAATTAAAAGTTTCTAAAAAAAAATGCAGTTACTGTCAGTTAACCAGCTGCTCTGTATGTTATGCAATACCTTTTGCTATTAATAATGAGCCGGAGTTTAAAAGGACTGGAATACTCACAATACTTGGTTCAATAAGTACTATTGAGTATGACTAGCAAGCACTATAAATATATTGATGCAAAAATCTAGATTGTTAATAAATCTTCAAATATTTATACACTTGTGACAACCATGACTATAACCAAGACAATGAACATAACCCTCATTACACAAAAGAATCCTTGACTTAGTTTACATTTTATCCTTCCACACTCAGCACCTGAACACACCCCATATCCAGGTACACTTTGACAGTATCATTTTTCTACAAAAGTAGGTAATACATATTATTTTTAAATCTTGTGTCGTAAGTTTCTAATTGGGGCATATTCATCAGTAACACTCCACTGGGGTATGCTAGGTTGTTTTCATTCATTCACCTATTGTTGGACATCTGGGTTATTTTCATATTGAACTACTGTGAATGCAGATGTCATGGGCCTGAGTGCATGGGTTGTCATCTTATCTCTGTTGGATAAATGTCTAAGAGTGGAATAATCAAATAATCAAATCATGAAATACGGATACTTAAGCTTTTTAAAGAATCACCGAACTCTTTTCTCAGCAGCACTTAGACTGACCAGACTCGTTACTTATTTTGAAAGACAACATTTATTTTACTTCTAATTACCAACCCTGTCTTAGTCAGGGTTTCTATTCCTGCACAAACATCATGACCACGAAGCAAGTTGGGGAGGAAAGGGTTTATTCAGCTTACACTTCCATACTGCTGTTCATCACCAAAGAAAGTCAGGACTGGAACTCAAGCAGGTCAGGAAGCAGGAGCTGATGCAGAGGCCATGAAGGGATGTTCCTTACTGGCTTGCTTCCCCTGGCTTGCTCAGCTTGCTGTCTTAGACTACCAGCCATGGGATGGCATCACCCACAATGGGCACTCCCACCCTTGATCACTAATTGAGAAACTGCCTTACAGCTGGATCTCATGGAGGCATTTCCTCAAATGAAGCTCCTTTCTCTGTGATAACTCTAGCTTGTATCAAGTTGACACACAAAACCAGCCAGTACAAACCCTATCTAGAAAATGATTTTTAATGTTTCAGAAT